>NC_142346.1:6865000-7165000 GCF_054954075.1 Amborella trichopoda
CGACCACAAGAACAAGACAAGATCTAAAGTAAGAAGTCTAGAATCAAGGACTACTCGTTTAAGAGAAACGACGCAACAAACACCATTGACTACACTGCAAACCTCACCAACGAAAGTCCTAGTCGCATAAAAAAGGCGGTTACTCAGACTAAGACAATCACACGCCAACATACATCTCGGGATCCGGACGGTAACAAGTGACTACTGTAGAAGACGACGATGGAAATCCCATTGACGCCTTTGACAACAACAATAGCTTTTGATTGGCTAAGATTGTCGCCAATGGCTAACATTGGAATGCGCAAACTGAACACAATATTTTTCAGCATGACATGTAACCGATGGTGCCAAGCTCATTGATCGCTATTAACAATAACGTCACTTCCTTATTAGTCGAATTAACCGCCACTCGCTTGACATTTGAATGCAGGAATTGAACTAGAGATTTTTACCATCATTAACCGTAATGAGTTTGATATTATTGTCAACACCATTGCCACCGGTGATGACATCTGATTGGCTGAATCTAACGGCCCAAAGCCAAGTTCCTAGGAGTATAGACGGTCGTCATTACTTTGTCAATAATGCCACAATGCTAATGGCGTTACACAGAGGATCGCGCACCGAAGAATCTCCTAAAAGCGCCAATGACGGTGTCAGTTGCATTGGGCCCCAGCATGTCATCGCCTAAAATCACGTCAACTGTAAGATCACCGGTTGCGTATAATAGGGCAACGAAGTTGCTTGACGAATTTACCACCACCGATTATTGTGAACGGCTCCGATTTAATCCCAGAATTTAACCATGATTAATAGATACACTTGTCTATAAATATGGTATCGAACCCCCAACTTCAGAAAAAAAAAGTATCATAACAATACACTCGGACTCCGTCACACTATATCCAGACCCCGCTATACCCGAACCGAAACCTAACGCCTTAGACCCCAGAATTCTGGCCCAGTATAGCCGAACCAAAACTCTCGAATCTTCATATTTCTCTAGCCTCAACCATTTGCATTCACCTCGCTCTGCAGACACCTGAAAGATCGGGAAAAGTCGTGCGTTATTTTTGAAACCTCTTTAAAATTTCCCCTTTTTTTTGACCCTAAATTCAAGATATTCACCCGAACTTTAGATTCAACCAGACTAGGGGAGCCATTTGAGTGAGGGAGGGTCTTGTGGCTCGACTCTAGCCTGAATCACAATTTGACATGACCCATTTCTCTACCTATCCCTTTTGATGAGTTTACCCTGGAAAATGAGGTGGGGACCACGTTTTCCATTGAAATTTTTTGGTGTTAACACCTAGATCTAGGGTTGGGGGCCAAGGCCAAGGGCTTGAGGGTTATGGGTTTCTATGACTCAGGTATTAGCGTTTTATTTGTAGGGCATATGAAATCCATTGGAAACTGCATTATTTATTGGTAGGAATGTCCCAAAATAGGAGGGGGCGTTGATTTTAGTCCATTACCGCACCACAACATGCAGTTTAGATTTATCACTCCCGGACCATTTGTTGCAGCAATAATCCATCTCTCCTCTGAACCTCTATAGGATTGATCAGAATATCGCGCTGAATCTAATGATGGTCATCTAATCGAATTTTGATGCTTCTAGAAGGTGGCGATGTACCATTTTTTTTTTTTTTTCAGGTTATAGAAATTGCCTAATTTGGAAATCTTATTCCTTATTCGGAGACTTTGAAATATTGACCTTCTTGTTTTGGGTGTTTGAGAATATTTAATTCTTTCAATATCTCAAACAAAAAGTTGATAAGTGCAACTGCATACTGAACATGATTGACTTTATCTCATATAAACACCCATGATTGTTTACATGAGACTTCCAGTCTATCCATGTGTCCCTAAAGCTTGTCGCACAATGGGATAGAGTTTAAACCTCATCTAGCTAATTAAGGCTCTTATCCTAACTAAACTTTAGCATATGAGAATGAAAAGAACTAGAAGTGGTTGATCATTCAAAAATCGAAATTGATTTGCTATATAAAAAGAAGATATCAATGAACTTCTGTGAAAGGGTTTCATAGGATTTAACCAATTGTCTCAATCATGGGATATCATTGAGAAATTGGAATCCAAATTCTCAAAGGATTTCCTGCGATTATTCCTAGTATTGAATGAGTGAATCATCTATTTTGGTGTCTTATTGAACCAAAATGGTGTTGCTTCTCTAAATAATACGGGCTAGTATATACAATTAATCCACTGTAGTATGTTCAAAAGCATATTGTTTCGTTGAAGGCCCAGAACTCCCTCAGTAAGCTAGAGGGCCAACATTAGAAGGCCACTAATTGCTCCTTCAATGTACATGTTTGGCCTTTGGCATTCAACCAAATAATGAGTTTGCGACATCGACGACAAAACGGTACTTGACATCACCTTCAGCCAACCTTTTCATTGCTGTGTTGAGGTAATCCCTTTGAATAACCTCAATGTCAGCAGTAATATTGTGCTTCGCGCAAAAATCGATCATCTCTTGTTTCTCTTTCATCCCACCGAGTACACTCCCTCCTATAACTTTCCTTCATGTAAGACCGAATAACATGACTGAGACATATCTTTTGATAGATGGCACATCAAAAACAAAGAGATTGATTCTCAAATCGGAGTATTTTACAAAACATTCAAAATTTCAAATGCAAAAAGGTAGGATATTTCATTCTTGAAATAAAAGTCTGAAAAATAAGAGCATGTCGATATACAGATGTGATAGTTATGCTTACCAAATATCAAAGAGAAACGATGAAGCTGCAATCTGACCCGCCGAGCAAAATAAATTTCCCATTAGGCTTCAGCAAAGCTAGCAATGGCTCTAATGGATGGCCACAGGAAACTGTATCCATGATATACTCCATGGTTCCAGTTGCAGCCTAGGACAAAATTTAAATCAAGCAAAGCAAAGTATTACATATACTCGGATGAATAATATGCATGTTCAATAACAGGTATATAAACAAAGTTTTATAGAGAAAACTGGGAAAGGGGCTGCATTCATCGCGATAGCACACCCCATACCTCAGTTGCAAGTTCGTTGAGAATTGGTTGGGTGAAATAGGGGCAAAAAGATATTACAAATTAAGAAAATTTAAGCTTGAATTCTTCTTGTTATTAGGAATGCAAGAGCGTTATTTCAAGACGATATTTGCCCCCTTTCAATACTATAAATGTGTGTATAAGAAAAGGCACTTCATCCTCGGCATACAAGAAAACATAAGCTCTCTTTTCAATGCTTCAAAGCTCTATGCACCCGAGCTTGAAGCCGAGCAGGGGATCTAAATTCTAGAGCTGGAACCATGCCCTTTAGGGGTGCTCCCGATAACAAAGATTCAAACTGTCGTGATTTTATGAGAAAGTTATAATGCATAACTAGATAAATTGATTATGCAGTGATTAACAGTTTATAATCTGCTTGAACATTGAAGAACTGTTTTGCAGACCATGTAAACCATCCACATATTACAAATTCATGGTTATAGCTAGAAACTTGAATCAAATGCAAGAAGCCTATATGCATTACCGACCTTGTGCAGAACTGCTTTTGCGAACCATGTAAACCATCTACGTAATACACATTAATAGTTATTGAAAAAAAAATTAGCCCAATGTATTTATAGTGCATAATTATATAAAATAATTATGCATTGACTGAACAACTGTCTTGTGCACCAAATATGTAAACCCTTTATATAAAACAAACTAATAATTATACTTTAAAATTTGAATAAACTGCAATAAGTATTTTTGACAACATGAAATCATATATGTTATGGTAGCTACTCAATTTGCTACACCAATTGCTACTGCTACAACTATTGTTGGTGGTATAAGACCAATGGGCTAGAAATGCAATCTTTTAAGAAATTTCCATTGTATAAAAACTCAAGGGTTTAAATGCATGAATATCTTAATACATAACCATAATACATATATTCCAGCCTATAAACATGGTTCATACAAATTTGAATAATAAAATTCAACCCTAATAGGTCCCTTAGAAATCCGTAACTCAAAAATTCAATTAAACTGAATACAATATTCAAATATTCACATTGTACATCTCTACAACATATTGCATGACTTGCCCTCGCAATTCCTCATTATATTAAAATTATATGATAATTTCATCTTCATTCTTCATTATCATCATATATCAGAATATCTCATACATATCATACACTTGATCATAATAATTCAATAAGAGTTCAATTCGCATAAACAATAATGCATAGCATTAAAACTCATACCACAAGATTAAAAACCAATCTCAATATTCACACAACATACTCAATTGAACTAATCATGAATCCATTTATTAACTGTAAATATATCAAATTAATATGCAAACATAGATAGGGAAACCATGGTTCGAACCCCTTGTGCCCGGGCCACGAAATGGCCTTTTGAGGACTTAATTTTGTCCTATTGTCTAAGGCACAAGTGATAATAATAACTCAAGGAGATCAATACAATGGGAAACAAATGATTACCTTTATTTTACTTAATAGGGATCAAATCATGAAAGAGACATGTATCAAAATAGCTCTTCAAAGTTTGAGAGAGATGCTACACAAAATAAGGAAGTTAGGGTGAACTACACCATGTAGTTCATAAAGGACCACACAAACTTTTCAACATTAAAAATGGAACTCAATGGACTATATCTTATGCTCAAATATGATAAAATAAACTTTTCATCAGTTGTATATTCTCAATAAAAATTTCAGAAAAATAAGATAAAAAAATCCAGTTGAAACTACTCAAGATGATGGAGTAAGCAAGCTAGTCTACACATATTATATGTATGGACTATACTATTGCTTATGGACTCTTCAATATCAAGTTTTCATGACAAAAAATGAAGAAAACTGCTATAAATTAAGAATTACAGCAAACTTTGATAATGGAAATGGGGTAGAACTTAAAACTATGAGAAGAAAAATCAATACCTTAATGAAGCAATAGTATGGGCTTGATCGAACTACTCCATGGAAGGATTTCAAATAAAAGCTCAAGGAAGAAGATAGTCTCATGGGTGACCATATTTTTGTCAAGGGCTCTCTCTCTCTCTGTCTCTCTCTCTCTCTCTCTCTTTGAAGTGAATACTAAAGTTAGGGTTATAATTGATCCCATAAGTTACTTTTATACTTAGATCATAAAGATAGATTTGATCTTGATCCTTGATACCTTAGATCAATGACACATGAGAGGTTTTTTTCTAAGTCACTCATCCATATCTTATAACCAAGATCAATGGATGAGCTTTTGATACCTTTCACTCTTTAAAACTTAGATTTATAGTTATTTTACCTTGAAGTCCTTAGCTCCATGTTTTATTTTTCATTAAGTACAAATTCATGTTTACACTTGCCCATGGTTTTTGAATAATTTGTGAGACTCAATAAAATACAAGGATATAGACATAAAGGTAATATGGGACATCCACACATGTGAGTAAAATAGCTTATGACACCACCAATAGGATTTTAGCAACACTAAAGTTTAAAATGGGTCAAGACCATAAGGTGGAGCCACATAATATATACTCACATGCTACAAAATCATATGTGGATAATAATATGAATTAAATTAATTCTTAAATTTTTATGACTTCACACATGCCAAAAATAGCACATATGAGCAAAAAAAAAAAAATGTGACTTAAATCAAACTTAAGTCTTAACAATATATAACACTTTAAATAACAAGATAACTAGTTATAATATAATACCAACAAAAAGAATTAATGATAAATAAGTCCCCACATAGATATGATGTCAGCATGATGTCATCCACAAGTGGGGAGGTGGGGGTTGCATGTAGCATCCCTATGGTCACTTGGGATCCATTTGGCATCCCCATAGAATGTCTTTGTTTGGTATTTATGTCAAATAAATTTGAAAATCATATTTTATTGTTAAAAAAAAAAACTGAAAAAAATCTCCAAAAATCCCAACAATTATTTAAATAATTTTTCAATATTATTACACAATTTTTCATCAATATAAAATATTTTATCATCAATTTTAGATTAATCTGAGTCATAGGTAAATGAGATCTTTAGACTTATAACACTAGTCGAAGTCTACCATTGGGCTAATCTGAATGACGTTCGACCGGTGTTTCAAGCCAACCTAAGGGACCTATGCCTCACAGTCTATGGCAGAGGCACATAATTAGTTACATCAAAGTCGTTGAGCCAAAGCTTCCTGTCATCAGGGGTTCAATGGATTACTGGTGCACCCCTGTGGGATATATTCTTACTCAAATACATGGGTCTTTTCAAAGCACATGTGCACTTGCTCTTCTAAGTCGGATAATACTATAGAATAGTGGCTTCCCCATACGACTATGGGTGCATATTCTATAGAACGATCTCGTGTCAGGATACGAGCTCATGTCCCATAAGCCAACCATTCCATACAGGGCGAATACTCTTTTCAATACTCGGGTTCTATTATTCTTGATTGGATTATCTAAGCCCTGGCTTATCACATAAATTATGAGGCATTCTAATCAATATAGTCATGATTGGAAGGTGACCCTCATACCTCCTTGAGAGTTCACACTCTCAAAACGTATACTCTCAATGTCTCAAATACTAAAGGTATATGAATCTGGACCTCAGTTCGCCAAGCACCCAGATTCAGTCTTCTCTAACTCATACTAAGTATAAGACTATTGGCTTTAAGGCCTTGATAGACCACATAAACAACATTCTCCCACTTGGCCTTTTGAGGCCTTATAAACGATTATCTCTCTCATTCTTATATACAATGATATAATTTAAAATATTCATTCTCTACCATAAAAGCAATACTCATATCAAGCAAGGAGGCAAGTATCAACAATCAAGTTAACTTTCTCAATCTCATATCATGCATAAGCATAAACCATTGTATGCTCTATAA
The DNA here is from genome assembly GCF_054954075.1 of Amborella trichopoda. Lineage (NCBI taxonomy): Eukaryota > Viridiplantae > Streptophyta > Magnoliopsida > Amborellales > Amborellaceae > Amborella > Amborella trichopoda. Next base: position 6,871,933 of record NC_142346.1, read on the forward strand.
GCATAGTCAATTAACATGGTCCATTAACATAATCAATAGTTATGAACTAATAAAAGCAAGTGTGGTTAAACATAAGCAATCGCAAGAGCAAATTGTCAAGAACTATTTTTATGCCTAGTGTAAATCATATAAACCACAAATCACAATTTAAATGTCATGTTTGATCTCCTTCATCCACATATTTATTCAAATATCATGTAGTTTATGTATCAACATATCACATTATATTCACACCAATGCTTGACCTACTAATCTACTAGGTGCTAATTGCAGAAGTAATCGTCATCTTTAACAATGACATATTATAATAATGCAATAGTTATCCCTAAAGGAAAAGAAATATGGGAACATATGGTATGACAAAGAGTACAATACTTTTATGTGCATGTTCATGATAATTTATGCTCATAAAGATTGACATATATATTCACATCTATCTTCTTACTTTCTCTCTCAACATTTATTCATGTGCTCAAAAGTTCACAACTCTATATACATATCAATTCTCAAGTAACATAGATTTTACTCGAACAAAAGTTCATTAAAATCATGCTTTAATCTCATGCATTGTTCTCAAAGTTTCATGAGTCATGAACTGATACTTTATCTATTCAAAACCACGGTGTGGGAGTAGTGCTTGGACTTTTAAGCATTTCACCATTCAATACATTCAATCTTTTATTGATATTACACTCGGATTAGATGGGTAGCAGGTGTCATCATGAACCTATTAATTAGATCCAATCCCAAGATCAAGTGAGGTTCAATTATACATGTTCGAGTGACAAAACACATTATAAGTTCGAATCAATTAGGACAATATCTCATGTAATGTAGGACTTATCAAAGTTTATTGAATTTCTCTTACATTTAATCTCACAAATTATCTCATGATAAACAACCAATTACTTTAAGTCATCTGCATATAGTCCATATATAGATAGTCACTATCAATGTGACTAGCCTAAAAAATGAGGTGTCTTTATCATCATATAATCATATCATAATCCACATATAAATATGCAGCTCTACATACGGTCTCACAAACTATTAAAAATATTTTCAAATGGCTTTATGCGTACTCCACTAAAAGGCCTACTAGCTTTTTAGAGACCGGTAGAAGCTATCTAGTGGATCATCTATGTGAAAGTGAATGCATATGATCACCATGGCATGAAATGCATGTATAGACAAGTGATGATCTATTACCATAATGTCACACAATTAATCATTGAAAATTCAAAAGTCTATCAAAGAGATGCCTCACAACTCTAACAAGTGACATGTCTCTAAGTGACTTAAAACTTTTCACTGTGGCACTTAATGAAAACAATAATACATATAATACAACAGAAGAAAATGGCCCATGGGTTCATAAAATGATCAATTTTCAAATAAGAGGTCAAACACTCATTTCGGCTTTTATTTACAAATCATTCTAATTCAATGCCTCTTCCAACTTTCTCATAAGTGAAATTAATTTGAGATATAAGTGTTTCCAAAATCAATACCAAGGTTCTCTATTTGAGGATGGTATGGTTTTACTATTTAGACTTACTAAAGATTCTGCCACTGAAACCAACAAAGTTACCTTTCAAAATAACTTGAATTTATGTCTTAGAAAGCAGTTTATTTTTAACTAAAAATTCAAAGGTTTCAAAAAGGACTTTATTCAAAGATTGATGACTATGAGATACTCCAAAATATTAAGACAAACGTTTATGTGGTCATACCATAATGTTAAAAGAACATCTTCAAGGGTGATCTCCCAAAATAGAAGAAACATGGAGTTTAGCATAGTTATAACTCTTTAATAGAAAGACAATACAAAGTAGCAGTACACAAAATGGGGTGGAATCCCTTTTATGGTTTCTAACATCCTCTTGTGCTAAAAAATTTTAAATATAGAAATCCTCATTCAAAAGAACAAGTGTTTAAGATAAAATATATTTCAATACATTTTCTTAATTATTACAATCCATACTTAAGATACATTTTGGTTCGATTAATCTCAATTTCCAAAATAGTGAAAAACATGCTGCTATAAAGGAAAATGTTATCTCATACATGAAAATCGTTTTTCATGACTATTGAGCCTAACGTGTCATGCAATAATCCTCATATGACATTCATAACGTAATACCACATGCACTTATTCACATAAGAATTATGGTGGGATCATGCATCACTAAGTACTCACAATATGATAATATAATACGTCACATTATCTCATCATTTAGGAAAGCTCAAAATAATGAAGCATGTAGCTTGAGGCACCATAAGGATTAGTCAATGTCATATTCATGATACATCTCATGAGTTCTCAAACCATGAAGCAACTCACAAATAATAAACATTTCTCATATCTCATAATTCTCAAGCAATCACTAGTGCAATCCTTACATATGGCATATATATTGAATTACCTATATCCATAGGATCGGTAATTTGAATCATAGATCTAGAATCAAATTACTTAAGCATATTTCATATATCTTAAGCTTATATAAGAGTAGATACAAGCATTCAAAATCTCAATATGTAAGTATCAGCTTAATTCAAGTTTATAGCTTATGTGACAAGTTCAAGCCTTCCAATTATTAAACTCATATAATACACCAAGACATTCTACCAATAATTGCGCACATGATATCATAAAACCAAAATGGTAATTCTCTAAGAAATGAGTTCACAATATATTAAAATCATACTCATAAGTAAAAAGAAGTCACACCTTATGATTTAAAGTGACCAAGTCATAATGTGCCAATACCTTTGTCTTTGATCTGTGATTTGGTTTCACCCTTTATTTCTCTCTTTTGCAACTATGAACATTGTCTCATCCATCCACATGTGTCTCTAATCTTGTTGTCAACTTCATCACATACTATCCGGGACTAGTCCGGATCTAGACTAAGACTCGGGTATCGGGTATTAAAACTTAACACTCACGATTCGGTGAGGTTCATATAACCCTCCCACTTATCTAAAATACCCTAAGAACTCACAAGGATTTCAACAACTTATACTTCATAGTGGGATTACAAAAATATAAAGTATCAATGTCCTTCTCACACATTGGATATAGGAAATAATGTTTTTTTGGTTTTCGAAGATGAGTACGGTATAATTCAAAGGATATAACTTTAAATTTACACATCATTTAATCATGAGACTTGTTCTCAAATAAAATAAACTTCAAATTAAACAACTTTTATTTAGAAAGTCGCATTGAATAATGGTCCGAAGTAGATCAAATAACATGATTCTCATAAGGTTAATTTCTACTTTGTATAGCAGAAATTACAGTATGATACCCCTTAAGTAAAACGACCATAATTTTTCAAATATGGGGAATTTTCCTATGAGCCCAAATGTACATTTAAACTAGACTTGATTCCTCAAAAGTACAAAGTGGTCCTAACTCAGTCCCATGAGTTTTGATTGATCAAAACCCTACTAAAAAAAGTATAAAGTTCCTAGAATGTCTTTATCAGATCTAGCACACTTTAATAAATGGTCAATAACTTCCAAAATATACACAATATGATCATGAGACTTTTTCCATATGAAAATATACTTAATAACACAAAATACTACCAAATATTATTCTCTTATATAAAGTATTGAATACCTTACCATTCTCTCACAAATATACAATAGTTCCAAAAAATATTCATTCACAGTTCTCATACCAATAACACTATCAATTCTCAAATTCAAAACATATACATCATGGTAATCATGATCAAGTGTTTGTACAATTTAACAATTAAATTATACACAATATAGGAGAACTAAGGGGCCATATTAGAGCCCTGCTCTAATACCATTTGTTGGTGGTATAAGATCAATAGGCTAGAAATGCAATCTTTTAAAAAATTTCCATTGTATAAAAACTCAAGGTTTTAAAATGCATAAATATCTCAATACATAACCATAATACATATATTTCAGCCTACAAATATGGTTTATACATATTTGAATAACAAAATTCAACCTTAATAGGTCCCTTACAAATCCCTCAACTCAAAAATTCAATTAAATTGAATACAATATTCAAATATTCACATTGTACATCTTTACAACATATTGCATGACTTGCACTCGCAATTCCTCATTATATTAAAATTATATGATAATTTCATCTTCATTCTTCATCATCATCATATATCATAATATTTCATACACATCATACACTTGCTCATAATAATTCAATAAGATTTTAATTCGCATAAACAATAATGCATAGCATTAAAGCTCATACCGCAAGATTAAAAAACAATCTCAATATTCACACAACATACTCAATTTAACCAATAATGAATCCATTTAATAACTGTAAGTACATCAAATTAACATGCAAACTAACATGGGGAAACCATTTGAATCCCTTGTGCCCGGGCCACGAAAAGGCCTTTTGAGGACTTAATTTTGTCATATTGTCTAAGGCACGAGTAATAATAATAACTCAAGGAGATCAATCAAATGAGAAGAAACTGATCACATTTGTTTCACGTAATGGGGATCAAATCATGAGAGAGACATGTATCAAAATAGCTCTTCAAAGTTTGAAAGAGATACTATACAAAATAAGGAAGTTATGGTGAAACTACACCATGTGGTTCATAAGGGACTACACGAACTTTTCAATATTAAAAAGGGAACTCAATAGACTATTTTTATGCTCAAATATGATCAAATAAACCTCTCATCAATTGTATATTCTCAGTAAAAATTTCAAAAAAATAAGATCAAGAAATCAAGTTGAAATTACTCAAGATCATGAAGTAAGCAAGCTAATCTACATATACTATCTGTATGGACTATACTATTGTTTATGGACTCTTTAAATATCAAGTTTTCGTGACCAAAAATGAAGAAACTGTAAATTAAGAATTACAGCAAGTTTTGATAATAGAAATGAGGTAGGAATTAAAAATATGAAAAAAAAAATCAATACCTTAATGAAGCAATAGTATGAGCTTGATCAGATTACTCCATAAAAGAGTTTCAAATAAAAGCTCAAGGAAGAAGATAGTCTCATGGGTGACCACAATTTTGTCAAGAGCTCTTTCTCTCTGTCTCTCTCTTTCTCTTTGAAGTGAATACTCAAGTTAGGGTTATAATTGATCCCATAAGTTACTTTTATACTTAGAACATAAAGATGGATTTGATCTTGATCCTTGATGTTTTAGATCAATGGCACATGAGAGGCTTTTATCCAAGCCAGTCATCCATATCTTATGACCATGATCAATAGATGAGCTTTGACACCTTTCACTCTTTAAAACATAGATTTATAGTCATTTTACCTTGAAGTGCTTAGCTCCATGTTTTATTTCCCATTAAGTTCAAATTCATGTTTACACTTATGCCCATGGTTTTTGAATAGTTTGTGAGAGTCAATAAAATACAAATACATGGACATAAAGGTAATATGAGACATCTACACATGTAAATAAAAGATCTTATGACACTACCAATAGGATTTTAACAACAAAAAGTTTCAAATGGGTCAAGCCCATAAGGTGGTGTCACATAAAATATACTCACATGCTATAAAATCATATTTGGATAATAATATGAATTAAATTAATTCTCAAAATTTCATGACTTCACATATGCCACAAATGGCACATATGAGTAAAAAACAACATGTGACTTAAATCAAACTTAACTCATAACAATATATAACACTTTAAATAACAAGATAACATGTTATAACATAATACCAACAAAAGAATTAATGACAAATAATCCCCACATAGATATGACATCAGCATGATGTCATCCACAAATGGGGAGGTGGGGGTGCCATGTGGCATCCCTATGGCCACTTGGGATCCAAGTGGTATCCCCATAGAACGTCTTTGTTTGGTATTTATTTCAAACAAATTTGTAAATCATATTTTATTGTTTAAAAGAAAAACTGAAAAAATATCCAAAAATCCCAAAAATTCTCTAAATAATTTTTCAATATTATTACACTATTTTTCATCAATATAAATATTTTCTTAGCATATTTAGATTAATATGAGCCAAAAGTTAATGAGATCTCTAGACTTATAATGCTAGTCGAAGTCTTCTATTGGGCTAACCTGAATGACGTTCCAGCGGTGTCTCAAGCCGATCCCATGGACCTATGCTCCACAGTATATGGTAGAGACATATAATTGGCCACATCAAAGTCGTTGAGCTAGAGCTTCCCGTCATCAGGGGTTCAATAGATTATTGGTACACCCCTGTGGGACATGTTCCTACTCAAATACAAGGGTCCTCTCAAAGCACATACGCACTAGCTCTTCTAAGTCAGATAATACTATAGAAGAGTGGCTTCCCTATACGACTGTGGATGCACATGCCATGGAACGGTCTCGTGTCAGGATACGGGCTCATGTCCCATGAGTCGACCATTCCATACAGGGTGAATACTCTTTTCAATACTCGGTTCTATTATTCTCAATTAGATTCTCCAAGCCCTGGCTTATCACATCAACTATGAGGCATTCTAATCAATATAGTCCTGACTTGGAGATGACCCTCACACCTCCCTGAGAGTTCACACTCTCAAAACGTATACTCTCAATGCCTCAAATACTCGAGGTATATGAATCTGGGCCCTAGATCGCCCAGCACCCAGATTTAGTCTCTCTCTAACTCCCACTGAGCGTAAGACTATTGGCTTTAAGGCCTTAAAAGGGCACATAGCCAACAACTATAACCATTATTATAATTAGGGAAAATTACAAACAACCCCCAATACTAAACTTTCTATGCAAGTTACCCCTAACCAAACTTTTTTCCCCAAATACAAATTTCTAGCAAATCGCTCCCCCCCCCCCCCCCCCCCCCCCCCCCCAAGTAAAAAAATGTACCTAAAAATTTAATTTTGGCTGGAAATCACGTGGGCTTACATGGGCTGCCGGACTGCTATTTGAAATTGCTGGACCCTGTTAAACTAAAAAAAAGTGTCGGACCTCTCTTTGACATTGCTGGACCGCACTTTGAGCATGTTGTTGGACCGCATGGTCCTATTACTAAACCGCTCTTTGGCAGTGCCGGACGACATGTGCTTATTGCCGTATTATTCTTTGTCAGTGCCGGACTGCCACTGTTATGTATCATACCGACATTATACTGTCGGACCGCCTTAAGAATACACCGCATCGCTGCTTTGTTGGAAAGAGGAGAGAGAGGCATGGGTAAAAGTAAGGGAGGGTAGTTTAGATTTTTATTTCTTTTGGCTTGGAGATGTTTGCTAAGAAATTTTTTTGGGATTAAAAGTGAGAACAAAAGTTTGGTTGGGGGTAACTTGCATAGAAAGTCTAGTCCTGGGGGCTATTTGTAATTTTCCCTTATTACTATTATCATTATCATTATCATTATTATTATTATTATTATAGAATATTGTTTCATGAGTAGGCATTTGCATTTCTATATTTACGTCCTCCGAGGTATTATGCATCTATTTTAAAGATAGATGAAAATGGGCGGTCCAACTAAAAAAAATTGAAACTAATGTCCAAATGTTTTTTTTATAAAAATATTATTTTTAACTTTTTAAAATTTATTTCTTTTTCCATATTCATGATCTCCATGTTAGAGATTATATGTCCTTCAAAATTGGGTCCAAAAATCCATGGCAAAAATAGATTTTTAGGAGAGGACTCATTTATACATGAACTCAATGAAATCGTGTTCTATCATTATTACTACTATTATTATTATTATTGTTATTGTTATTGTTGTGTTGTTGTTGTTACTATTGGGATAATATATAATGGGATTGCATACAATGAGACCATTAACCTTTGATGCAAGGTGGTCACAATTACTTACAATTATCCGATGTGAAATTTGATAGTTTGGGTGTGTTACAAAGTTCGAGAAAATTTCTTTTGAAGTTTGAGCTTGGTCAAAGAAACTAATGCAGCTATCCAATTTCACATCCAATATCAAGATTAATTTAGACCACCTTGTACAAAAGGTAAACCAGATGCATTCTATACTTTTCCTTATTATTATTATCATTATTGGCTTAATTTCTCTCCCACTTTTCTCATCTTGTTTTAAGATCTCCATTGTACAGTGTACTAATTGAAGTCCATTACTTCAATGGCAAGAACTGAATTGGCATTATGAGCACTTGCTCATAATCTTGCTAAATCAAAGATTTCCTACCTTCATTTGCTGGGGATCAGAGCTAACCAAAAACCTATCGGCCCCAAGCCGCCAGTCGAGTGCTTCTTTCTTCTTGCTAGAAGATGTGCTGATGGCACTGACATTTAGCCCCAGGGCCTTAGCAATCTTTACTGCAAGGTGACCAAGACCACCAAGCCCAACAACCCCTAAATGCTTGCCCGGCTCTAGGCCATAATATTTCATGGGGCTATACACAGCGATCCCTGCGCACACCAGTGGAGCACTAGCATCAAGAGGGAGATTTTCCGGAAAACGAACAACATACCGATTGTGAACCACCACTTTATCTGAGAAGACTCCATGAGTTCGAGTGCCATCATAGTAGATCCCTTTGGGACTAAATATCACTTCCGAGCACAAGTTCTCGAGGCTCTGCTCACATAATTCGTACTTTTGGCATGACCCAACTGTGCCCCCCACTCCAACCTTGTCGCCCACCATTCATGTCGTCACAGCACTGCCCACCTCTGTTACACCCCCTACTATCTTGTGTTTGTTGAGGATTGCTTGTTAGAATGTGCAGTACATGAATACAGAGAATACTATGTCCTCTTTTCCTAAAATGAAAGCAAAAATTAGTATAATATGCACATGTATTCTCTTGCATGAACAAAAGCTCGTTTTTCTATTCTCTTGCCCGATAATCAGGACATCAGTCATTGTGCACAACTTTATATTAGATTCAAACTGAACAGTATGTAGGCACAAGAGAGAAACAGAGAGAGGGGGGAAGGGATAGAGAGAATGATCGAGTGATTCAATATAAAATACCTTGGAGAAAATCTTATTTTACAATAAATGGTCTCATTCTATACTTTCCTTAAAATTTAATGGTAATAAAATTTGAAAAGAAATAAATATTTTAAAACTTCTAAGTATTCTTATTAATGAAATATAGGTGCCTTACTAGTAATGAATGTGGTTAATAAGAAGAGTGATTTAACTCTAAAATTTTAAGTAAAATATAAAATGCTCAACTTATAAGAGGAAATTACAAAAGTCGGCCAACCCTTCTTTTTTCTTTTTTTTTTTCAAAATCTCCCCTCGATTTACTCGAATTTTGATTTTTTTTATTTTTTTAAAGTTTTTTCATTAGTAGAGCAGTGCTTTAAAGCTCGGGACACTACATACTAACGGAAAAACTTAAAAAAAAAACTCAAATTTGGGGTTGATGAAGGGGCAATTTTGAAAAAATAAAAATAAAAAAGCCGGTTGATTGACTTTCTTTATAATTTCCACTTATAAAAAGAGCATTTTATATTTTACCTAAAATTTTAAACTCCATACGGAAATCACTATAATAAAAAAGAGCCATTACCTCGCTTTATTTTAGATGATGGTTTGACCAAAACAGACATACCATACGAAGGAGTGTTCTTTTAAAAATTTTGTACTTAAGAAGGGGTATATTTATTGTATACGAGGTAATTAACATTTCATGGAGGCTACCCTTGCAGTAACAATGGAGGTTCCCCTTGGTTATAGCTTAATGGTGACAAGATTACATCCTAAATTTCCAACCTAAGAAGCCATAAAATTAATTAAAAATGTAAACATTAGGAAGTAAGGGGTACCTACCCTGGGACAAATGGATATATTGTAATCCCCCACTCATTCCTGGCAAAATGAAGGTCTGTGTGACAGATCCCACAATAGAGAATTTTTATGGTCACATCCTCTTTCCCAGTTGCCCTGAAACAACAAAAATGTTCCCCCAATCATTTAACAATAATAAAAATTAAGATTCGCAAGCCAGTCTCTCGACATTACAATCATGAATCCTATAAATTTCTAGAGCTGCAAATCAAAAATAAAATGCCTTTTGGTTATATAATATGTGTTTCAGATCTCAAGTATGGGAAACAATGGAACAACCGGCAAACCCCCTGTGAACTTTTATGCTAAAATATTGAAAAAATAAAATACCTGCGAGAGAAGTTAAAGGGAGATAGAAGGCCAGATGCATCCCATGCGGCCCACCCAATGGCCTTCTCGGGGTGCTCCTTTTCTGGAGAAATTGACATTTTCCTTTTAGAGAGAGAAAGTGGAGATGAATGAATTCTCTTTACAACCTTTGTCACACTACAGAGACTGTAAGTTCCAAATAACTTTGAGAAAGTAGATATCGCAACTTCGTCTTGTGGTCCTTAAAACGGTGTAGACGCCGTTAACTCGCCGTCTGATGCGTAAGTAATAATATAGAGATGATGACGTTGGCGGAATACTTCACTCGTGAGTGATTGTAGTGTCTCGTACTTGTCCTTATGCTCTTTCAGATTTTATAAAAAACATTTGTTTCGTTGGGGCCGAGATGTACAAAGCATCCATTTTAAAGATGGACGCAAATACGTGGTCCATTTATAACCAATTGTAATTAGTTGTCCAAATGTTTCAAAGTACAAAGCATCTAACTGATGCAAATGGGTGGTCCATCTAAAGTGTAAAGACATTTTGGTCATTTAATTTATATAAAGTTTCGTTTTTTTTTTTTTTTTTTTTCCAGGTTCGACCTACATTTATGATGTGACGTCCAAAATTTTTTCTAAAAATATTTTATAGAAAAATGAAAAATAATAACGATTGAATAAGGGGAGGATAGAACTTCTATGTTGTACTGGAACATAGAAAACTTTCCTTTTATTTAAATATTGCATATGAGTTTTTTTTGTAATGGGGTCATGCTTAAAGAGTTGAACCATTCTTTTTTTGAGTAATGATCTTATGGGACTCCATTTGTGTAGGATTTCAAAGGATCACTATTAAATTTGACATAGATCTTTAAAAAAGTTATCACATGAGTGTAGGACTTTTCTAGAGATCTATGTCAAATTTAATAGTGATCTTTTGAAGTCTTATACACATGGGTGTGGGAGAGTCTCAAGATCATTGTCTTTCTTTTTTTAATAGGAGTTATTTCGATGAAAAAGGATAAGTACATATATTCTTTTTGGTTTGTGTCAGTTTGGTCTTTTTTTAAGAAAATTTCTATTTTACATTTTAGTTAATCTTTGGGTAGGCACAGGGGTTGGAATTTTATTTATCAAAAAAAAAAAGGTGAGGTAAGGATAGAGGGTTTTTAGGGAATAAAATGCAAAAGAACGCTCAATGTAATGGTAGTTATTTTTTATGGAATCAAATATGGTTATGTTAGAGAGAGACAGAGAGAGACAACTATTTTTGTGGATTTTTTTTGTTAAGCTCTTTTTTTTTTAGTTTTTATTTTTTTAAAATATAATTGTATTTGCCCGAAATTTATAGCACCACCCCCATCCCCGCCCCAACAGGTTTTTGTTTTTCTAAATTGCCTTGCTGGAGATACAAATACTGGATAGAAGAAAGGCTAATTTTTTTCAATATAAAATATTTGTTCGAAATGCCCAAAAGCTTTCTAAGGGTTTCCTCATATGGGGTGAAACCAGAAAAAAAGAAAAATTAAGGAAAAAAATAGTTGAGATTTGGGGAACGAGAGTGGCCAGAAAGAACAGACACCGGCTGGAAAATGGCCCCCAAAAACGGATAAAAGCGGTGCAATGCCCACTCTTACGCCACGTTCGCCATGCGCCTTTCATTTCCTCACTCCAACTATTATTCCTACTACCTTTGAATCTCGGCGTCTCAGGGAACATCTGCAAAGAAGATAGAAAATTTATGGAGTTAAAAAACCAGAGCTAAGTGAGAGAAAGTAATGGTGCATGTAAATGGATTTTGTTGCTCATCAAAGAGGAAAGAGCCAAAAAAAAACCCAAAAAAGAACAGAGAAGTGGTAAAAGATTGGAGAGAGAGAGAGTGAAAAGTGAATGCACATGGATCTTGTGATTCCTCAAAAGCGGATGGTCCAACGCCGGCTGCTTGTGCCTTCGCACACAGAATATCACGTCTCAATCCTAACACTGCATATGATTTAACAACTTGGCTAGAGAGAGAAAGACTTGCTTGGATGGTCTCGAGGAAATGGGCAGGCTTGTTTATCTTTCTCCAAATGCCTCTTAATCCTGGCTTACCTAAAATCTCTATTTTTTTGCCATAATTTTTCTTCTTCTCTGGTTTCACCTCATATGAGGAAAACTTAAAAGAGCTGTTGAATATTTCGAACACCCGAAAAACTTTTTTATTTTGAAAAAAATTAGCCCGCATTCTATCCCGTATTTGCATTGCCCGATACAAAAGCAACTTTAAAAAAAAAAAACAAAAACAAAAATGTAGGAGAAGCGAGTGGTGTTCGTATTTTCGAATAAATGAGAATTGACCCTGCCCAATAATGCTAATACCTAATTTTCTCTTAAAAGTATAGTATACTGAAGTAGATTGTCACCTTTTTGTCCCGTCATAATCATAATTCAAAAGAGAAATTTTGTTGCTATAAAAATGCCCAACATATTTATTTGCCCTTGAAAAACTTGGTTCAACTCATACTCATTCATTACGCTCTTATTTTATTTTTATGTTTTGGTTAGGATAATGGGCAATCCAGGTTTGTCAATTACAGATCATCACGCCGTACAAATTTCACCAAAAACTCTACGATTTGAAGGAGTTATAGGTATTTTTGTGGGTTTGAATTTAAAAGACCGACAGTTTGTTTTTTTTTTTGGGTAGTTAAGTGCTAGGAGTCGAACTTGATTTGTACCATTGCTTGACAACAACTACTAACCGATAACGCCCACGCCCAATTCCTCAAATAAAAAAAAACAAACAAAGGCATCATTCATACAAATTTTCCTCTTATTTCATCATATATTTACAAAAATTTCTTTATCCTGGTAACGTAGAATCATAGAGCTTGATACTACGAGTGATTCACACCGAGAATCACATAAATAACTTCATATATCCAATGAGTTACATATCTTTGAAGGTGCCAACATTATGATTTTCAACAATGCTTTAAACCTTGGACACAAATTAGCCCCGAAATGCCTCTCCATCTCAGGGTTGATCATACATTGTTAGGTCATCGAATCACGATTTTGATATACTAAGTTTCGTCGAAAAACGTTTGCCAGATTGGGAGCAATTGCTAGAAAAATGAGCATGTCATAAAACTTGAAGACTGCATGATGCAATAAATAGTACCTCAACTTCTCTTTAAAAATAAATCACGTTCTGGTGAGAAAACACCAACAAAATATACCTTCCGTCTTTGATTTCAAGTTGACCCTTTGGTACAGGATTGCCATTTATGGTCTATCATGTGTTGTGATGTAAAAATATGGCCAAGCACAAATAAACTCTTCTTTTCATTTATACATATTTCAATGATATGAAGAGATTGTGAATTTCGCATTATATACCTATTGGTTTTTTTTTTTTTTTTTGTGAATCACATGCAACTTGGGATACATATCGTTCCTGCATATAGAGTAGCTTCTCTCCATTTGGTGCTGTTGTGTTTGGAGCCCAATTAGCCGTAATACATGTAGCATATAATATAAAGGAAAATTGTTTCATTCGGGTTGGACTGGATTTCTACATATGTTGTCCAGAAAGTATAAAAACGTCCATCTTAAAGATGGATGCACGTAGGTGTTCCATCTAAAAACAATAGAAACTAACGGTCCAAATATTTTCTTGCTAGAATTATTATTTTTAGTTTTTAATGTTTTTTTTTTTTTCATATTCATGATTTTCATGTTAGAGATTACATGTCCTTAAAAGTTAAGTATTAAATCCATCTTAAAAGTAGATTTATTAAGAAGCCCGCATTTCTACAAATGTGGGCTTGGCCGCATAGAAACTAGATCCTAATATAAAAAACAAACAAATGACAGCTTGCAGTGAAAAACCAAACTACTAAGATATGACAATTTGATATGCTCACAAAATTAAGTACAAAAATGTCCACAAGAATTCAAAGAAAAGGTGTAAAGTATAGAGCATTTCAAGGATTTTAGCAACCTAAACTGTGCTTCTTAAACGCTTTTTCTATCACATCCTAAAACCCAACCTAAGGTTTTTTTTCTATTTACCTCTAGTCAAATAGTCAACTAGATTTGCAGGGTTATTTATAATTTTCCTTATGAAATATAAGCCAGTACAAGTCACTATAATTATGTAGTTTCTTTATAGATATAAGGGTGCAGTTGGCCTACGGATGCATCCGTAGCTATAGATGTAAGGTGCACTTTTATCATGGTATATAATTTTGATGTAAATTGTTCTTAGGATTATCTCAAAATCTATTTTTATATCTAATTATACAATTTAAAATCAAGTAGATCTATAAACGTATGAAAATCTTGAAAATAGACGGTGTAGATAATATGTTGTAAAATGCACTATTTCTGAGACTTAAAATCTTTTTATTTTTCATGGTCATACATCTCGATGTCAAGATGATCAATCAAAAAGGTTTTTCAACATTAAAACTACCTTTTCCGATGGATTTTTGATGTGCATCCGTAGTTCTACATTATAAGGTTGCATCCTTATATAAACTTTTTCCTAGTTATAATGGACAAAGAAAACGAAACATTGTTCAAGTTGCCTGGGGCTTATCAGACCCTGCCCAATAAAGCATGACCCAAGAATGGTGGGAATCTATACCAAATGACCAACCACCAAACCTAAAGCAAGTTAGTGGCAAAAAGCTCCTCTATTGGAGTACAATGGCCATCTGATTGGAAAGCAAGGACTCATGGTTTCACGTAAATAGCTAAGATCAGGAAATTTGTCAAAAAATGGGTGTTCTCTTTAGACAGATTGTTTCCCATCTGCCATGTCTTAATATAAGACCCTAGAGATGCATAATAAACCCTTCCTGAAAGGAAGATCTATGTGATCTTTTCTTGGGAAGTACATTTTTTTTTAATAATAATCACTTTTTATATTTTTGGCAACAAGATCACTCATAGATGATCTTATTACAAACAAAAGAAATTCCAAAAAATATATAGCACATCAATAAAATAAATCTCAACTACTTGATGTTATTCATACAACCTAAAACTGTGCTTGAGAATATAAAATAAAAGAACTAGCAAATAAAAGAAAAGATGTCGGAGATTACCTCAACCGAACTTTTTATACCTCACACCGAGTCATCACATCCAATAGTGCGGAATCTGTGGTCTAGCTTCAATCTCGAACCGGGATAGCTGATTTTGGCCGAACTATGGAACCACCCTTAAAATCTCTACTAAGCCTTAAACCCCAAAATTAATTTTAGGCTTCCCTCTAATTTTTCCAACCCTTAGTTTCTTTGTAGGTCTAAAGAGGAGAGAGAGTACTACCTAAGGTTCTGGAGAGAAAAAGTTATAGAGAAAAATATGGAGGAGAGAGAGAGAAGAGAGCCTATAGGAGAGAGAGAAAAAGGTTGTGTAGAGATGGGGGGAGAACATCCCTATTTATAGTGAATATTTAGGTTTAGGGTTTCTTAGGGTTTTTCCATAGTTTGCCTCTTTTATGAGACTGAATCTAGACCGTTGATCAAGGTGACTTGTGGGGTGAGAGATCTGAGTCATTCATTCCATAGATGGGCTATCAACATTATGGAAGATGTTTCCTTAAACCATTTTCCCATCAATATATTTAAATAAACTAAATTCATTAAAGATATCATGCATTCCATAAAATTGCATTATCCATCTCATATATTCCATAAGAATATATCAAGAAATATTAAGCTAATATTTACTATCTTAAATAGATAAGATATGGTCAATATTTACTATATTACAAATTGACCATATGTCATAAGATACATCCATAGTTAAATAACTTGCACACAAAGCTATCAAAAAAGAATCCAAAGGGGTGGAGCGTGCCACCCCTATGTGGCACATGTGAGCCCCCACCCACATGCCACACGGTGGGCCCATGTGCACTTTGGGCCCCCATGAAATTTTATAAAAAAATTTAAAATTAAATAAAATGAATTAATATATAGTTGAATTTTTACAACTTTGTAAAATCAATAACTGTATTTTTATAAGTCCAAAAATCATAATTAAAATATTGAGAGATTCATAAAAATTCAAATAATAAAACTAAAATCATTTCAATAATAAAATGAATACAATTAAATTAATATGATGGGAAAATGATCCATATGGTTTTAGGAATTCAAGTTGTAAATATAGGGTACTCCAACTTCAACTATAGACTACAGACCACACTAGCTTTATTGAACCGACCTAGTATTTCTCATGACCCACAGTTCAAACAGGGGCTCATTAACGGGTCATCAAAGTCAGGTCAATAAATCAAGGGGTTGCAATCCCAATCTGTGGATTATAAGTCCTCCCCTAGAGACGAGTCAAGGTCCCCACGACCTGATGCAACCACAGCTCTTTGGCGTATAGGGGTATCTCTCACACATGTATACGCTTCACCCAAATGTGGATATCTGGCTTTCCCGAACGATCTATCGATATGCATACCGTGTGATGGAACATAGATGAGGTTTTGGCCCGGGTCTCTGTCGGCCTACCATCACATACAAGGGTCACACAGTCCCTCGGCTTAGTCATCTAGGCATAAGTTCCGACCTCATCAAGGGCTAACCCAAAGCCCTCATCGGTTAATTCTTTATGCCCAGGTACCTTGGGTTTTCCAACCAACTGACCTAGATCGATAAGCACAATCCGATATAAGTAAACATTATTCCCCTAGTATGGTCCTCGAGGAACCACACTCCCACTGAGTTTATGTTGCACTATAATAAAAGTATTTCAATACACACTCATAAGGCCTTTAAAGGCCACATAAACCCAACACTCCCAAATTGACTTATTTATGTTTTTTAAGCTAATTTTTAAGGAAACAGTTTCTTTTAGGGAACAAATCTCTAAGGGATAGTTTCTCAAGCAAGTTTTTAAGTTAATGATGGATTAAAAAGAATTTATAGATGTCAATATGATAATGTAAAATGATTAAGAGAAGGACCAAAAACTAAGAAAGCCCATTCAATCACAATTGGTACACAAATAACTAACAAAGGCAAACAAGAATACATAGATACCCCAATGTTCAAAATGGGGCTGTGAGACAACATGATTAATCTTAGGCATAAGGTTGATCAGTGAGAGAAAACAAGCATTCAAATCCTACAATGGGGGGAGAATGCAATAGCAGGGGCATAGAAAAACTTAATCTCGGATCGATTTGATGATAGCTACTAATATGGATTAATGTAAAAAGATTTAGATCAACATCTCTTTTTAAATCCTACTTAATCTCTTTTACCCTAATAATAAATCTTTATGCTCAAGATATTCGTTTAGAGCTCAAATACCTTGCTAATACCGTACATGAATCTCTTTAACATAGAGACATTAGTAACAATATAGGGACAGAAAGTGATTGAGAGATGATAAGAATAAATGACTTCACAATAGATGATTAGGTGTCCCTTTCAAGGCTATGGATGCACCATTTGATTCAAGGCACTTCTAAATGTTTAGTGACTAAGGATGGGAACGGGTCGGGTAGGGTCTGAATCCGCTTGGACCCGAACCAGGACACGAAATCCATACATGGGGCCTAGACCCGGACAAGGCCGGGTCCAAAATATCTGGACCCAAACTCGAAATTTATTTGGAAGACCTGTACACAGACTCGACAGATTATACATAAAAAAATAAAAAATTAACTAAATACATGTACCCAAAAATTCGTAAAAACATGTAAATAGTGAATAAGAAGATTTGGGCAATAGTTCACCAATTTTATCATTTTAAGACTAATAAGAATGTCTGCAATATATATATATATATGTGTGTGTGTGTGTGTGTGTGTGTGTGTGTGTATGTGTGTGTGTGTGTGTGTGTGTAAAGTTATAAAAAGAAGAATGTCAAAAGAAGATAAAATAGTATGCATATATTATTATATCAATTTTTATAAATTTATGTATAAAAATATTATATAATAATTTAAAATTACAAAGTGGGGTTTGGGGGTCGGGTCCATGGCAAGGCCACCTAGACCCAGATCTGGCCCCGTTTACTATTCAAGTAAGATTTGGACCCGAGCCCCACCCACGGGTCCAAATCTAGGACCTATACCAAGACCTAAACCGGGTTATAGTCAAGTCTCGGGTCGGGTCATGATAAATTTCATGCCCTATTAGTAAGAGGGGAGAGAAACTAGGATGTTGTAGGAGAATGAGAAATACATCACACTAAACTCCCCAAACCTACCTCAAAGTATGTTGGAAAATTTTATAAAACATGAACCTAAGTGCACCATGTAAAAATAGGGATGGTTTTTATCATTTGGAAAATGATAATAAATGACAATTTTATCTTCCAAAAAAGTCCACAAAATATGAAGAAAACCCACGCCCTCGCCCACACCAACACCCATGCCCAGTACTTAAACGCCTAGGACTTAACAACCAAGGTAACTCAGAAAACTCCATTTAAAAAAGAAAGAAAGAAATGCAGGTAGCTCACAAAGCAATCAATGATTACATTTCCTGTTTTCTTTTTTATTTTCCAAATAGAAGGAAATATATAAAAGTTTGAAGGGTGCGATTTCTATAAGGTTGCCACCTTAAACAATCCAATTAAGGTGCACTTCCAAATTTTATCATAATAGGTAATGTTGGTAAAAATATTTTTAGAATTATCTCAAAATCCATTTTTATATCTAATTATAAAATTTTAAACTCCAAAAATAGTTAAAATCAAGTAGATCTATAAACATATGAAAATCTTGAAAATTGACGGTCTAGATAATGTATTGCAATATGTACTATTTTTAGGACTCAAATTTTTTTCTTTCATATTAATATATCTCAATATCAAGATGATTAATTAGAGGTTTTTTCAACATTAAAACAACTTTTTCGGATGGTTTTTTGAAGTGCATCTATAATTCTACATTTTAAGGTTGCAACCTTGTATAAACTTTTTCCAAGTTTGAATCAATTGAATCACATATAAAAGATTGTTTCGTTCCTTTTCCATGTAACTTTGTCTCTCATTCCTTAGCCCGTTGAGAAACTTAACAAATACAAAAAGACCAAAAAATCAAAGGAGACCTAACAATTTATTAGATATATTTTAACGATCCATATACCACAATGAGGAGTACAATAATCCAAAACATTCAACAAATATCTAAAACAAAGAAAACTCTTGCAAAACCTGAATAGCCTCAACAAATCTATCCCTAATAAATAGTCAAAAAATTGTAACCATCAACAGAGAATTGGACCACAATTCAAATTATGGGACAATAGGAGGTATTATTGAACCACACAAACATAGTGAAATAATAAGGAAAACTCATCAAAATTTCTATGAAATTCTATCCATTTGGAACTATTCCAAATCAAGATCATGTTTTTTGTTGGGGTATTTTAAAATTAAACCAAAAGATATGGATAAGGTGTGAAATTGTTTATCTCATTCGAGAACTTTCGCAAATAATCACATTTCAAATCTCAGACCAATCACATAGAAATAAATTGAGGAATTCATAAATTGAAGAATTCATGGATAAGATAAAGGAAAAAGAAGAATAAATAGGAACTAAATTCCTCTTTTTTCTATTCAAATGATCAAATATCATTTTCCATTCAAACAAGTCAAACCAACATTGCATGATCATAATAATGATGATGATGATAATAATAATAACAATTAAATCTAGAGATATTACTAATCAATGCAATTTATATGTAAGTTGAAAGGAAACAAAGTAATTTGTTCAATTGGAGAAAGTAGGAGAAAACACGGTTGAAGCACAGAGAAAGGACAGGAAAATGCGAGAGAAAGAGTATAAGGATTGTGGGGCCAGTCCCATGTTCAAAACATGGTAATTAAAATGAAAAAAGAAAAAAAAAAAAAAAAAGAGAAAAAAAAAGAGGGGGTTGGTCCATATTTGAAACATGGCCACCCAAAAGAGGTTAAGAGGACCAATATGGGGTTGTCCGCAATGTTTGGGACATTGAATAGCCCAACTTTAGTATTCTTCGATAATTCAAATATCGGATCAACGGCTAATTCTACTATGAGCTCTCGAATACCACTATAGTTCAAATTTAAAAATTCAAATAAAAAACATGTCTAATGTTTGCCAAAATTCGACCGATTTTTTTAAACTTTCTTGTTATACAAAAATGGAAAAAGTTCATATAAAGATGCTACCTTATAATATAGAACTACGGATGCCTCTCAAAAATCCATCGGAAAAGGTAGTTTTAATGTTGAAAAACTCTTTGATTGATCATCTCGACATCGAGATGTATGACTATGAAAAATAAAAAGATTTTAAGTCTCAGATGCATTTTACAAGATATTATCTACACCGTCCATTTTCAAGATTTTCATATGTTTATAGATCTACTTGATTTTAACTATTTTTTAAATTTTTATAATTAAATATAAAAGTAGACCATGATAAAATTTGAAGTTGCACCTTACCTCTACACCTACGGATGCATCCGTATGCAACCTTAAAATGTAGAATTAAAAATGCACATAAAAAATTCATCATGAAGGGTTGTTTGATACAAAGACTAGAGCAAATTTTCAAGCTAAAAAAAAAGACAAAATGGACATCTTCAACAAGTCACTTGCTAAAACTAAGCTAAGTGAATAAATTACAATCCTTTAAATAACAATTACAACCATTTCTAGCATTGTATAACCACTATAAATATACTCAAAAAACAACCCCTTATGAGGCAATTACATATAAAGCAATACTAGCTTATGAATTACATTTTCATTGTACAAATTACATAAATTATGTTACAAAGCTTAAATACATCATGCAACTAATCTAAACAAAATTCTAAGGAATAAAATAACTAAACAGGGAATTAGAATGCCAAATTAAAAAAGGAAAGTCATGTTTCAAACCCCTTATACTGGGGCCACGCAATCAGGCCGTATAAGGATTTAATTTTGTCCCTTCGGATTGTACAAAAGTGGTTCAATCTCACAAGAGTGTCTAATCCAAATGGGAAGCAGTTACACACCTTAAAATTACTTTTTAATAGCTCAACACACTGGCATTATCATTTAAAAAAGAATGCAAAAGGTTTTAATAGAATCGGATAAAAAACAAGAGAGTTATAGCCAAACTACCCACGGTGGTCCCTCGAACCATCAAAACAGTCTTGTATGGAAAGATTATGAACCCCCATAGGTAAAAACATGATGAAAAAGTTCTGAAAATTGAGTGACACTCTGAGACTAAATTATTTGATGGATTTAAAGCAAAGTAATCAATGGATATTATACATGATCATGGATTCTCATGCATATAGGCTTATAACTCATGAAGGACCACACTATGAATAAGCATGATAAAAGATATGATCAAATGGGATTTCTAAGATCAATGAAACTTTTCTAAATTCAAAACTCCAGATAATATAGATGCCAAAAATATAATCTTATGAGAAAAGAAAATTCAATGGACTTTACCTTGATAAATGCACATTATGGACTCATAAAAAAAGAGGACCACCATCAAGATCACCATTAATGGAACTCAAAAAGCTTACTCTCTTCAATTTTCTCTCACAAAATCTTAGAAGGAGGGAATGAACAATTTTCTAAGATGGTTCAAGAGTTGAGATAGTTAGGGTTTGAAATCTCATGATATGCTTTTACAATATGGGTGTAACCTTGGACTCAATCGACACCCTTGATGCACTAATCCAAAAGCACATGAGAGACTAATGTACCTAGTCACCCATCTCCATCCAACCATTAGGAGGAATGGATGGGATTTCACACCATTATCACTCACCATAACCCTAAGTTATGCCACTTAACCATTTTGTCCTTGGCCCATGTTTTTATTCCAATTGTATCCAATATGACCTTACAAAAATACCCTTACTTTTTTTAATAATCTATTAGAGTAGATAACCACAAAGGCTAAAGGGCAAAGAAGTAATTGGTAAAGCTCACACATGTGGAGATATTCTACTTTATCAAAGCCAATCACTTTGTAGATCTAAAATTTCAAACCAATCAATTTAAAGATAACGTCTCATTCACACGTGTGTGAAGATATTTTTCAATTCAAATTTGAAAATGCATTTTCTCTTTAACATCAAATAAATAAATAAATTAAACTTCACACATGCCATGCATGACCCATGTGTGTTAATTAAGATATGGGATAAAAGGGGGCTTTAATTTATAATATTATATAACAAAATATAACAATATATGATAAGACACCATAACGCAACCCTTTATAAAACAAGCAACCAAATGTCAATCTAGTCCCCCGCCTAAGATCAGCGCCCAGCTGGGCAGTGATTCTAGAGTGAGGTGTGAGGTGCCACGTGGCAGCCCTATGGCCACTTAGAATCCACATGACACTATCAGATCAGAATTAAAGTAGAATTTGAGTTAAACAATTTGAAAACCCTCATTTTTTTAGGAAATAAAATTTCAAAAAATTCTCTAAAATTCACAATATATATTTAAATGATATTTGAGTAATTATTAGGTTTTTCTCATCATTATAAAAAAAAAAAAAAAAGGTATAGTGAGATCCCAGATTAATAACTATAGGTATCAGAGTACTCCAATGGGTTAGTCCCGAATGATGTTCCACCGAATCTCAAATCAACCCAATAGACTTATGTTCCACAGTCTAAAGCAGTGACACATAATTGGCCATATCAAATCCACTAAGCCAGAACTTTCGATCATTCGGCTCTCAATGGATTACAGGTGTACCCATGTGGGACATGATCTAACTCAATTACAGGGATCTTCTCAAAGCACATATGCACTGACTCTTCCAAACTTGGATAATGCATTTGGAAGAGTGGCTTCCTATATAAAATGAAAATGCACATGCTATACAATGATCTCGTATCAGGATACGGACTTATGTCTCATAAGTTTGGACCATTCCATACAGGGCGAATACTTAATAAGTACTCGGGTTATATTTTTCTCGTTTGGATTCTCCAAGCCCTGACCGATTGCAGCTAAACATGAGGTTAATCTATAAAATCCTGACTAGAAGGTGACGCTCACACCTCCTTGAGAAATTGTTTTCTCAACATGTGAACTCTCGATGCCTCATGCGTACTCAGGGTCAAAGAATTTGGATTCCATTGCGCAAGACGCCAAGATTTCAATATCTCAATCGCTCGCACTGAATGAGAGTCCACTGGAATTTAGGCCTTGATAGGCCATATTTTCAACAGTTTAATGTTGAAAAACCACCTAATTGATCATCCCGACCTCGAGATGTATCAATATGAAAAACATAAAAAAAGATTTTGAGTCTTAGAAATAATGTGTCTTGCAACATATTATCTAAACCATCCATTTTTAATATTTTCATATCTTTATAAATCTACTTTATTTTAAGCATTTTTGGAGTTTAACATTTTATAATTAGATATGAACATAGATTTTGAGATAATCCTGAGCATTTTTTACACCAAAATTACATATTATGATAAAATTTGGAGGTGCGCATTAATTGGATTATTTAAGGTTGCAGCCTTATAAAAACTGCACCCATTGTAAAATGATGATTAGTACTTGAAGTACTGAATATAAAGCTCCTTTTATTTTTATATAAACAAAACTCAGTTCCGTAAACAGATTCTTCTTTCTTTCTTTTTTTCTTGGACATAATCTAAAATCTAGACAAGTTAATGGCCATGATGCATAAAACTAGGGAAAATTATATATACCCTTGGAATATACTTTATAGATATCCAACTCCCTAATATTTTTTTATCACACCCTAAACTCATTTATGGTTTGCCAAAATTATCGATATCCTTCCAAAATGAATTTTATATACATTCTACATCCCAATAGTTTTAGTATCACACCCTTGACCTAGTTGCTGTAGTTTCTTACTTTTACCCCAACATAAAAATTGATGTTTTAAAAACTAAACTACTGTTCCCCTCCCTTATCCTACCCATTAAATCTCTCTCTCTCTCTCTCTCTCTCTCTCTCTCTCTCTCTCTCGGGCTTCTAGCTTCTGGAATTCTAGAAGTCTCGTGGCTGGTCCAATACACTTTATGCCAGACCAAAATTTTGAGGCTTCTGAAATTCCAAAGGCCAAAAGTCAGTCCAATACACTTTTATGCTTGATTGCTCTCTTTTTTACTTCAGTCCGGCTCAAAAGTGTGTCACACCAGTCACAAGGCTTCTAGATATTTAGAAGCCAAAAGCCGGTCAGGCACACTTTTTGTGTCGGACTGCATTTTTAAACGTACAAGAGAAATAGAGATATGGATGTTAATCAGAGAGAGAGAGAGATTAATATTGGGCAAAGAGAGAAACTGATATTGGGCAGGGAGGGAGAGAGAGAGATATAGAGAGAGAGGGTAGATAGAGAGAGGGAGAGAGAAAAAAAGGGTGGGGAGGGAAGAGAAAAAAAGGGCAGGGGTGAGAGAAAAAGAGAGATTTAATGAGTAGGTTAAGGGAGGGGAAAATGTTAAAGGCTAAATTACCCTTTCAATTTTCTCTCTCTCCACCTGATCCCTCTCTCCTTGCTAGATATCTCTCTCTCCACCCGATCTCTCTCTTCTTGCCGGATATCTCTCTCTTCCTGCTTGATCTCTCTCTTTCTCTCTCTTTCTCTCGATCTCTCGAAATGAGAAAGTGTGGTCCGACACACTTTTGTGCTAGACTACACCTGTTTTTTTTGACAAATGTTATTTTTATTTATTATAGTAAGGAGATACCCAAGTAAGATTACATCATCATAAATGGAAAGCGAATGCAAAGAAGCTCCTCTCCTCCTTAACTAAAACATTAGCTAATGAGTTTACTTCCCAAAAGATATGCACAAAAGAAATAGTCAGCTATTCGGTCAAGTCAATTATCTGCAACCAAACTGTTTTGAGCCCCTAGAGCACTCTTATATGTAACCAAATTGTTTTAAGCTCCTAGGGCACCCCTTGTCCTCTTATGCACAACTAATGACATTCAGAGAGTCCCCTTTAACTACGCACTAGTTACCAAAATTCTTGTTGCAAAAAATTTTCAAACCATGAAAAAGGGCATACATTTCAGTGTGATTTGCAGCTGCTTCACCTAAAGGCCCAACATATGCAAATACAATATGACCATTCCAATTACGAACAAACTCTCTCAAAGCCAGCCAAACCTGAATCTCCAAGTGAACTACCATCAAAATTTAGCTTAAGCATCCATGCGGAGGTGGAGTCTACAAACTCCTAGGCCTGCCGCTAACCACTCTCAGAGTAAATAAGTTGTGCCAAACCACACTTTTTCATTGTTTTTGCCAGGTCTCGCAAGAAGTGTACCAAACTGAAAGAACATGGCAAAAGATGCCATCCGGCATAAAATGTGCTAGACCAGCTTCTTCCTTCCAGCTTCAAGCTGATCCGGCACATTTTCTATTGGACCGCATTTGTTTCCATGTTCTTCTAGTCTAGCACATTTTTTTGCCGGACTGTGGTAAAAACAATGAAAAAAGTAATTTGGGACAAAAGTGTGCCAGACCGATACTGTTAGCCTCGCTACCAGTCCGACACACTTTTATCCTGAACTGCACTTTTGCCATTTTGAGAGAGAAAGAGAGAGAGAGAGAGAGAGAGAGGGGGAGGAAGGAAGAGAGACCAAGAGAGGATTGAAAGGGATGTTTAGTCTTTAACATATTTACTTTTTGACAAGATGAAAACATAAGAAAAACATTAACTAGGTTAAAGGTGTGATATGAAAAATGTTACAGAGTTGGATGTCTGAAAAGTAAATTCCGGGGGTATCCATAATTTTTCCAATTTTTTGAATGGCGAGCGACGATCCATCTTTAATTTGAATCTTTCACTTTAGCTTGTGAGACCATTATTGCATGGAAAATAGATTGAGGTTGAGAGTTTATGAGGATTTACATGATAAGAGAGCGAGGGAAAAGTTTATATAAGGTTGCAACCTTAAAATGTAGAATCAGAGGTGCACCTCAAAACTCTATCGGAAATGTTATTTTAATGTTGAAAACCCTCTAATCGATCATCTCGATATCGAGATGTATGAATATAAAAAAAAGATTTTTTGAGTCTCAAAAATAGTGCATCTTGCCGTCTAGTTTCAAGATTATGATAGACCGTCTATTTTCAAGATTATGATAGACCGTCTATTTTCAAGATTTATAGATCTACTTGATTTTAACCATTTTTAAAATTTAAAATTTTATAATTAGATATGACAATAGATTTTAAGATAATCTTAAGATTTTTTTACAACAAAATTATATATTATGATAAAATTTTGAGATGCGCGTAATTGGATTGTTTAAAGTTGCAACCTTATAGAAACGGCACTCAAAGAGCAAATAAGCATCGTATTAAAGACGGTGTTGAACCAGTCAAAACACTGTGTGCTCCCACAGGGGCATTTCCTCATAGCACTTTTCACGTATTTTAAGAATCCGAGATTTTGGATGTGACCTCTTCAACGCAGAGACCAACCCAAAAAAGGGCAAGAAAGAAAAGAAAACTGTGTCTACAAAAAATAATGTCTTAAAATTGAGCAAAGACGATACATTTCTTGAACAATCAAATGTATGTGATTCTTTGAAGCAAAATCCCTTATAGCTCTTTCGCTCAAGGGCGTACATAGATCGTATCTCCCAGCGTAGGGTTGGCAATGGGTCCGGGTATAGGTCGGGACCGAGACCCAGACCCAGACCTGGACCCGGACCCGAATATTACAATGTGTATGCGATATTGT
Organism: Amborella trichopoda; assembly: GCF_054954075.1. Lineage (NCBI taxonomy): Eukaryota > Viridiplantae > Streptophyta > Magnoliopsida > Amborellales > Amborellaceae > Amborella > Amborella trichopoda. The sequence continues at coordinate 6,898,788 of NC_142346.1, forward strand.
ATAAAAGTGATTCGAGGATGGGACTTGCCGCATACCTGAGCCGAGTAACTAAGGGTAAGTTCGAGTTACTCGAGCAGAGTCAGGCGGGGTCTTGGCAAGCCAAAAAGTGCTAAAAAATACAAAAAATCTTAAAATATAAGAAAAATATATTTAAAGTAAAATTAAACAAAATATATCTAAATGAGGTAAAAGTGTAGTGAAAAAATGGGTTTTAAAAAAATAAATTTGTGATGGAATAATCTAAAAAGCAAGGAAAAATATAAAAATAAATGTTCATAGCCAAAACAAATTTCAATATTTGCAAAACTGATAGAAAATATATAAAACAAATATACTACAAACAAATTTCTTATTTTTTAGAACTTTCATAATTTCCTTAAGGAAAAAGTTTATATAGAGCCAAGGCTCTAAACAATCAAATTTGAGCCCACCTAAAAAATTTCACTAGAAGAAGTTGTTTTGATGCCCAAATATCATCGAATTGATCATCTTGACATCAAGATGCATGAACATTAGAAACGAATGAATTTCAACTTTTGGAAATGGTGCATCTTGTAACGCATTTTTGAGCCATCAATTTTCAAGTTTTTATAGATATGCTCGATCTACACTATTTTTAAACTTTAAATTTTATAATTAAAGATGAAATTATAATTTAAAGTTATCACAAAGATTTTCAGTATTGAAACCACATTTCTCAACACTATTCAAAGGCGGGCTATAATTTGATTGCTTAGAGCCTAGGCTCTATAGAAACCGCACCCTTTTTTTAAAAGAAGAAATTTATAAAGTGCCCAAGCTCTAAACAATCAAATTGGAGCCCACCTCAAAAATTTAACTAGAAGAGGTGTTTTGATGCCCAAATATCCTCAAATTGATCATCTCAACATCAAGATGTATAGACATAAAAAACAAAAAATTTGAATTACAAGTTTTGAAAATATAACGTATTTATGGATAGTTAATTTTAAAATTTTCATAGATATGCTTGACCTACACTATTTTTAAACTTTAAATTTTATAATTAAAGATGAAATTATAATTTAAAGTTATCACAAAGATTTTCAGTATTGAAACCACATTTCTCAACACTATTCAAAGGCGGGCTATAATTTGATTGTTTAGACCCTAGGCTCTATAGAAACCGCACCCTTTTTTTAAAAGAAGAAATTTATAAAGTGCCCAAGCTCTAAACAATCAAATAATTTTAAAATTTTCATAGATATGCTTGATTCTACACTATTTTTAAACTTTAAATTTTATAATTAAAGATGAAATTATAATTTAAAGTTATCACAAAGATTTTCAGTATTGAAACCACATTTCTCAATACTATTCAAAGGCGGGCTATAATTTGATTGTTTAGATCCTAGGCTCTATAGAAACCGCACCCTTTTTTTAAAAGAAGAAATTTATAAAGTGCCCAAGCTCTAAACAATCAAATTGGAGCCCACCTCAAAAATTTAACTAGACGAGGTGTTTTGATGCCCAATTATCCTCAAATTGATCATCTCAACATCAAGATGTATAGACATAAAAAACAAAAAATTTGAATTACAAGTTTTGAAAATATAACGTATTTTTGGATCGTTATTTTTAAAATTTTCATAAATATGTTTGATCTACACTATTTTTCAAATTTTAAATTTTATAATTAAATATAAAAATATATTTTCAAGTTGTTGCAAAGATTTCAAGTATTGAAACCACATTTCTCGATATCCTTTACTTTGAATGGTTAGAGCCTTGCTTTATACAAACCGCACTATTTTTAAATGCTCTTTTAGAATCCCCAAATCAGAAAACACAACTTAAAAAGGACAAGTCCGAGTTGACGAGCCCGATTTTTGTTGTGCTGGCGTAATATGAGCGTTAATTGACCCAAGTCATGGTCGTTCTACGCTCTTAATTTCGACAAGGCAATACGCCAGTAAACCCCACCATTTTACCCTCCTAATTAATATTTCCAGTTTCGATCGAAACTCAAGAAACAGGTTCACTCACTCACTACAATGGCGCCACCCCTCTATCTCCTCCTCCTGCAACTCCTCGCCACTCTTTCTCTCTCATCTGCCCAAACTGAGTCACCAACTGGTACTCAAATAGGCCTTGGATTTTCTCTCTCTACAACCCAAATCGGTCACAATAAGAGCTTCTGGCTCTCCCCTTCTGGTAGCTTTTCCTTTTTTTTCTACCCTCTCTCTGATCCACAAAATTTCATAGTAGGAATATGGATGCCTAAAACCCCTGAAAAAACACTGGTTTGGTCAGCAAATAGAGACTCTCCTCCTCTCTCTAATGGCTCTTCTATCATCTTAGCCAGTAATGGAGTCCTCCTTTTGAGAAACAGTGAAGCCCAAGAGAAACCCATCTCAGATAACCCAGAACCAGCATCTTCAGCTGCTTTACTCGATAACGGAAATTTGGTTCTACACAATTCCCAATCTATGACCATATGGCAAAGCTTCGATTCTCCTACCGATACCATTTTATCAGGCCAAGTTCTTTTACCAGGTTAAATGCTAGCTTCAAGTTCCTCTAAAACCAACCATTCAGTTGGAAAGTTTAGGCTTGGATTAAGCAAATCAGGGTTGCTCGTCCTGTATGCCATGGAGAACCCCAATTCAATAGCCACAACTGAAGACATCTACTGGAAATTGCTTACCTTCCCAATCCCTTTGCGTAGGCTCTCTCTTGAACTCATCTCTAATGCCCCCGGAATTAAGTTTTCAGATAGCCATGATTTTATGCTGAGAGCAACACTAGACATTGATGGAAATTTGAGGATTTATCAACACAATTTTGCAAAAGAAGGTAAAAATTCGGTGACCATCATATGGTCGGCTCTCAAAAATCAATGCAAAATCAAGGGGGTTTGTGGGGTCAATAGGTACTGCACCTTAGGCGATTCTGACGAGCCCAAATGCCTCTGCATACCTGGGTTCGATTACACCCACCCAGGAAACCCCACTGAAGGGTGCAAAATGCTAGACTCGGTAGGAAAATCTAGTGACTTGGGAGAGTCGATGACCGAGTTAAAAAACACGGTGTGGGCTAGCAGGGGTTGTGAGATACTCAATGTTAACAAGACCGAGTGCACAAAGTCTTGCTCTGAGGATTGTGTATGCAGAGCTGTTGTGTATGTGAAGGGTGAGTGTACCAAAATGAGTGAACCTTTGAAGTATGGATTGACGGACATGGAAGGGTGGCGGTCGACGTTCGTTAGAGGTGGAGGCGGCGTGGCGAGGAGTGAGAAAGTCGGTGTGGAGGGAAGAGAGATAGGGAACAAGCTTGTGGTCATAGGGTTTGTGCTTGTTTGTGCTGCTGTTCTTATGGTGGGAACACGGCTCCTGGTCTGTTTTCTCGAGAGAAAATGGTGGCGTATCAACCGAAATGAGTTCTCATCTGGTTAGAGAGAGAGATGTCTTTTTTTTTTTTTTGTACAAATAGAGAGAGAAGTTCTTGTTTAGTTTTTTTTAGAGAGAGGGAGAAATATGTTTGTCTTAGAGGAAAAGAGTGGGATAGAGAGAGAGAGAGATGTTCGTCTTTCCTTCTGTAATTCCATAGAATCCATTCAAATATATGTAGATTACCATGGAAAAATAAATAGGATGGCAAGTTTTGAGTTTTCTTAACATTGGTTTTAATTTTCTCATTTTCTTTCTTGAAACGCTAAAGCAAGAATTTCTGCTATAATATGACTTCAGAGCAAATCAATTATTTAAAGGGTGAAAAACTAAAGCAAGAATTTATGCTAGAATATGACTTCAGAGCAAATCAATTATTAAAAAGGGTGCGGTTTGCATACCGATGCATCCGTAACGGGTTTTTAAGATTATTTTAAAATTTATTTTTATATCGAATTATAAAATTTTAAATTTCAAAAATAGTTAAAATCAAGTAGATCTATAAACATATGAAAATCTTGAAAATGGATGGCGTAGATAATATGTTGTAAAATCACTATTTTTGATACTTAAAATCTTTATTTTTCATGATCATACATCTCGATGTCGAAATGATCAATCAAAGGGATTTTCAACATTAAAACTAACTTTTCCGATGGATTTTTGAGGTGCATCCGTAGCTCAACATTATAAGGTTGCAACCTTATATAAACTTTTTCCTTATTTAAATATCTCTTTCCCTCCCTTGATCAAGAATCCAAGTCAGAAAAAAAATTAAATTTAAGAAATAATAATAGTTATAGAAAATTATTGAAAATTGAGACAATATAAATAATTAATTGGAAAGTTTTTGAAGTATTAGCATACTTCAAGTTAAATTTAGGATTTTAAACATCTAAGTTGCATTAAAATTAAATATTTTGAAAGAAGTCAATAAAAAGCAAAGCTAATTTATTTGATTGAGGAAGTGCATCCTTTCAATGATGTTTTTGGACCGGGCTGAGTGTGCTCGGACGTGACCGACACAACCTCGTCTCTATTGGCAAGTAGAGTCGGGTGCCTAACTCTCCAAACACTAAAGAAATTGCTAAGAAAGTTAAAAAAAGAAGTTAAAAATATAATATAAATTGGGAAATCATCATTATGCTAGAAACAGGTTTTACATGATTTGTGAATTTCAAATTTTAAATTTTTTATTATTATATTTAAGGCATAAATTAAATTGTTCAATAATATATATCTTTTATAGATTTTTTTCGTCTTTTTTTATTCTTCAAATGATTTTTATAACCTTTTTTTTTTAAACTATTTTTTAAAAATATTTTGCTCTTTTTTTTTTACTTTTTTACATTATTAGGTGTACATAACTCAGCCAAGTTTACTCACCTTGACCAAATGCCAGATATTTTAGCCAAAGCGATTTTTAAAACATTGCTTTGAATTTTGAACTAACAAACTTTCTACGGCATTTTGAAGTGCTAAGTCCTGGCAACACATATAAACGTCAATTCACGTATGCCGATTGTACAAATCGTCTCTTTCAAGGGAATTGAGAGGGAAGAAAATGATGCAGCCTTGTAAGAGCTGAGCAAAGGATTAAATATGTGAAAACCATTATCCCACGTAAAAACTTATAACATTTAACTTAGAGAGTCCATCCGGATTTTACAATCTTTTTTTAGAAAGACGGATGATATATTTGGTAAGAATTATTTTCACATATAAAAAACTCTAAAAAATCATTAAGTATGAGAGTATTTTCACATCAACTAACTGCTAATCGATGTAAAAAAAAATACATTAGGTCTAACTGGTGTGAAAAAACCCCAACATCTTATCAATATCATTCATAATCCTACATAATATGAGATTTCCTTACGAGTGATTTTGGATAACGACTATATCCAACAGACAATTCAACTCACATTGACCTTAATGGGATAAGGATTGAGCGGTAGGCGATTCTCCATGGAGAATCCCAAGAATAATATGTCAATGTTTAAATATATAATATTTACATAATTATCTAAAATGTAGCTTGGTGCGGTCCTCCTCATTTTTTATTACTGATACTTAAGGTCCACGAATACTACTAAAGCCAAAAATTTATTTTTGAACGTTCTTCAAAAGTCATATACATTGTAATTGGCCACTAAGAACAATGAATACTAATAAATACTCCAACGACCCCAAGTCAAGCTTGACGGAAGTCTCGTACCAGCGGTAAGTTTGGAGATGCTTAACGAGGGTTAGTATTAGGGCGTGTGTGTTTTCAAAACTGCAATTCCAGTAATGTCGCACTTTTGTATTTGATCATAGGAAAGTGTTGTACTAAAAGTGGATATTGCGGTATCCACTTGTTTTAAATTTAAAATTAAAATGTGAATAAGGCAAGTTCAATGAGTGGTCATAAAATTTATAATATCCAGTTCTTTGGAAGATGTAGTTTTCAAAATAGCATTTTTCAAAAAATAAAGTCATCTTTTTGGGTCATTTGAGACCTATCATTAGCAAAACCTGTTTTTAGATATCTTAGTTTTGGAACCTGTTGGGTTGTTTGGATGTATTTTGACTTTCAAAACTAGGTTTTGCTAATCTTTAAAAGCACCTAAAATGAGTATAGGCTCGTTTCAGAAAAACAAAAACCCTAGATTGAACATATATCAGAATTGGAAAAACCGAGCTTTTTTCGTTATTGATGCCTCCCAATGATAGAAACTCTCCCATTTTCATCTTCTCTATCTTCCCTACGCCATTACGTACTCCTGCCTGGACCATTTCTCCACTCTTGCTCACCTCCCATTGAGATGCTCGACCAACACAAAAAATCATTCTGCCATTTTTTCCCCTATTCAAATGTTGTTTTATGCAAATTTTTTTTTTTCCCCCTATTCATGTTTTTCTATGGTAAATATAGAGTTACCTAATATTATTCTTAACTGAGACGGTGAATGGGAAGAAAATCCTAGCAAAAATTAAGATATATTCATACATCACTCAAAGGCTGTTGGACTTTGTTTTAGTTCTTGTTGCAGAGAAAAATAAATTGAGCTGATTTTGTAGTTCTATAAAGTGAAGCTACACATATCTTATAATTGGAAGTATATGCAGAGATTGTCCATATGAATCAAGAAAAAGATTCAAAGATATGCAATGAGCTTTGGAGTACGGGTCTTGTCATTTTTTTCTGGATATGCAAAAACTTCAACCTATAAAAATAAGGAAAAATATGATCCGAACAGCCTAATTATTATCAAAAAATATTTTTTATTGGCTATGTATTACTAGGGAATCATCAACTTATAAAATGAACGATTAAACTACATTAACTAAGAACAAGCAAAACTTGATTTTCATCTTCATGGTGCCAAATACAGTATTTTTCATATATTGGGTTCTTCCAGCAATCAATCAAACAACATTATTCTCAAAAGTAGTTTTTACATATACTAGAATATGCAAAACCAAGGGTTGAGACAATTCGAAGATTTGTGTATCCTGGGACCTAGACCGCCCATTAGGGAAGATGAGATGTACAAGAAAGTACTACGACTATGTAAAAAGGACATGGCTTATGTAAGACCCCACCATTAATAATCAAAGTAAGGTGCTCCAAATTTTGTCAGAGGAGGTCCTTTCGGAACCATAAACCCTTATGATGACTTGAAAATATGTTTTCACAAGTAATCATAAAGTGTAAAGCTCCATAAAATGGTTTAGATCAATCAAATGTATAAATAATTGAAAGTCTTGAAAATGGACATTCTAGATAATATACTACTAAATGAATTATTTTTAAGTCTTATAAATTTTTTTTTATCATATCTAGGCATCTCAAGATTGCAATGATCAATTGGAAAAAAAAATTTACATCAAAGTAACCTTTCTTATTGAATTTTCCATATCCCTACTACCACTTTTTCCTAGCAAAAGAAGACATACGTGAAGCTCCTTAGTGTTATGCGGGGGATTTAATATATTTTTTTTCAATAGTAATTTAGAATCTATCGAAAATAAAACTCTAAATATCACATTATGTCACCCACCACTCTTAAGAACATATTCATGTGCCTAGAACACCTTCTCTTCCATCCAGGAGGTTTTCTGGAGGGTTTAAATAGTTTTAAGTAAAAGGAAGACAAATTATTCTTCATGAGTTCAAATTTAACACTATTGTCTGCATTGGCCAAAAGACTTACAAGAATTATTTTTTTTTGTTCGAATATGGGATCCACAACTTTCTCTATCTTTAACCTTTGTAATTTGAAAAGTTATGAAGTTTAGAGTATATATATATATATATATATATATGTATGGGAAAAGATGGAATTAGCCCACTAGCTCATATAAACATATGAGACCAACGTCTCAGATTGAATATGGGCCGATCTAATGATCACGGATGTCCAGTAGTGTTTGAATTTTTTTTTTTTCTTCAAATCCAAATCACTTAAAATTTTAGATGAGTGTTCATAAAAAATAGGTGAATCATTAAAAAATATCCAAAAATTATTTTACATGAATAAATTGATCAAAATACCCCCAAAAATTTTCAAGAGCTATTTTGGTCATTTTGATTTTCACGAATAATTTTGTTTTATATTTTAATTAGGTACGCCTTGATGAGAAGAACATACACCTAAAATTTCAAGTAATTTGGATTTATATAAAAATAAATAAAATTCAACTACTACCAGACACCATGATCATCAGATCGGCCCATATTCAATCTGGAACGTTGGGCTCATATGTTCATAATACTAGCTCATATGAACATATGAGCCCAACGTTCCAGATTGAATCTGGGCTGATCTGATGATCACAGATGTCTGACAGTGCTTGAAATTTTTTTTTTTTCTACAGATCCAAATTACTTGAAATTTTAAGTGTATCTTCTTCTCATCAAGGGGCACCTACAAATATAAAGAAATAAATACTTTGAAAGAACTCAATAAAAAGCGAAGCTAATTTATTTGATTGAGGAAGTGCATCCTTTCAAGGATGCTTTTCGACCCGACTGATTGTGATGGGACTTGACCGACACAACCTAGTCTCTATTGGCAAGTAGAGTCGGGTGCCCAACTCGCCAAACATAAAAAAATTGGTAAGAAATTTTTTAAAAAAAAACAAAAAGTAAAAAATATAAAAAATTAGGAAATCACCATTATGTTAAAAGCATGTTTTTAGATGATTTTGATAGATATTAGAATGATTTGTGAATTTCAAAATTTTATTTTTTATTATTATATTTAAGGCATAAATTAAAGTTTTCAATAATATATCTTTTATATATTTTTTTCCTCTTTTTTTATTCTTCAAATGATTTTTATAACCACTTTTCTTTTAATTATTTTTTACAATTATTTTACTTTTTTTTTTTATTAACATTATCTTAGGAGTTGTACATAACTCAATCAAACTCGGCTAAATTACTTGCCTTGGCCAATGGCGAGATAACTTTGGTCGAGGTAATTTTTAAAACATTTCTTTGAATTTTGAAGTGCCAAGTGCTGACATCCACAACAAAAGTCAATTCACGTCCAATTCACGTATGCCGGTCGTATAAATCGTCTCTTTAGGGAATTGAGAGGGAAGAAAATATGTAGCCTTGCCAGAGCAGAGCAAAGGATTAAATATGTGAAAGCCATTATCCCACCTAAAAACTTATAATATTCAACTTCCATGGTCCATTCGGATTTTACAATCCCTTTTAAGAAAGACTAAGAACATATTTGGTATACGTGAAAATATTTTTTTGAGAAATATTTTTATATGAAAAAAACTTCTTTAATGTTATTAAGTGTGGGAGTATTTTCACATCAACTAACTGCTAGTTGATGTAAAAAAATACACATTGGGTTTTACTGATGTGAAGAAACTCCCATATCTAAACAAAACTCATCCCTAGCATATAGATCTAAGAATCCCTTGAAGATGAAGAGAAACAATGGTTATGAATGAAATGGAGGCCCAAGGGATGACCTGCTAGGTACTTTCAAGGGTGAAATAAACCTTGCACGACATGTTCGAAATCAGCTAGTGCTACATGAGAAAGTTTTGAAGAGTTCTAAAGATGATGTTAGGATTTAATAACCCTCTTAGATGTGGAAGCAAGAATCCCAAAGTTGAATTGTACCAAGATCATATACTTATCCAGCCGGAAATTAAATAGCAGAGAGCATGAGCCATAATATGAGAAATAAAGCACGAAACATACACGCCGCAAGAACACAAAGATTTATGTAGTTCACCCCAAGAGGGTTATATCCACGGGCACCACAAACTGAAAACCACTATACGAATGAAAGTTACGTTACAGATTTTTGGATATCAAGTTACCTCTATAATCCTCGACAAAACCTAGTCGATTAAACTCTTTTAGACCCAATCTCTTCATCGGCACCATCGTCGACCTCTCATATCTTTCTACAGCTAAACCACTGTCTAGGAAGAGACTATCTCTATTCTATAATTAAACCACTGTTCAGGAGAACTTTGAGAGCAATCGAAATTTTATCTCTCTAAAGAGGAAACTACTCAAAATCTTCATGGAACCACTTCTCTACAAGAAACCAACCTCTCAATTTACAAGAGGTACATTTGTGACGTTTCTCTCTGTAGGAAGCTCTCTTATCTAAGGGAGACCTTGCTGCTTTGTCGATGCTGACAAGGCTCTACGCCTCTCTCTAGATGAAGCCATATTTTCTATATGGTGACTCAAATAGGGCATATAAATTCTCTACACTTTCATACCATATATATATATATATAAGGCTAGAAGTTCGCACCAAATAGGAAACTTCCTATAGGTGTTACATGTATTTCAAGTGCCCAGTGATGTATTCCAAAGTCCCAATGTTTTTTAATTTCTATTATCTTTAGAAAACTTATCAATATCAATTATAATCTCACATAAATATGATATTTTTTTATGTGGATGATTTTGGATAATCACCATATTCAACGGACGATTTAACTCACATTGACCTTAATCGGATCGGGTTTGAGAGGTGAGCGATTATCCATGGAAAATCCAAGGATTTATATGTTAATGTTTAAATATAGTTTTTTACATAATTTTCTGAAGTGTAGCTTGGTGCGCTCCTTCTCATCTTTGATTACTGATATTTAAGGTCCACGAATGCTACAAAAGTCAAATATTTACTTTTGAATGCTCTTCAAAAGTCATACATCGTAATGGACAACTAAGAACAATAAGTACGCCAAGGACCCCAATTCAAGCTTGATGGAAGTCTCGTACCGTCGGTTAGTTTAGCGTGCTTAACGAGGGTTGGTGAGGTAAAAAAATAAAACCTCAAAAAAAAATAAATAAATAAAGTTAAAGTAATATACTTTCTCTCAAAATTTATAAAGAAATCCACTTAAAAAATCTCTTCACAAAACTAAATTTTATTAACTTATCTATCTTCTTTTTTTTTTTACAATTAAGGAAAATCTCCTTTTAAATAAACAAAAAAAAATAAAAATAAACATTAATAAGAAAAACTCCCTCTACATTTTTCCTATTTTATCTCTTCTTCCATATTTTCTCTCTCTTCTCTTAACCTCACGTACCATCCCTTTTATCCAAAGCCTAAAAACTATTTTTTATTTAACCTTATCTTCTTACATTCCTAAACCAGCTCCCTAATTTAACCTTATCTATTTATATTCCAAACTATGTAACCCAAATCAATCAATAACTAATTAACACAAATCTATAAATATCAACTCACAAACAAACTCAATGCCCACAAATATCTCTGCGCATCTCCTCTCCTATTCTTGAATAGATAAACTAAAGAATAATAAAAATTATAATAACCTTAATATCATTTGCATCAGTTAGTATTAGGGCGTGTATGTTTTCGAAACTGCGCTTCCAGTAATGTCGCACTTTCGTATTTGATCATGGGGAAGTGCCTTGTTAAAACTGGATATTGCGGTATCCACTTGTCTTAAATTTAAAATTAAAACGTGAATACTACAAGTTCAATGAGTGGTCGTAAAACTTATGATATCCAGTTCCTTAGAAAATGTGGTTTTCAAAATAACGTCTTCCAAAAAAATAAACACACCATTTGGGACCTATTATTAGGAAACGCTGGTTTTAGATATCCTAGCTTTGGGACGAGTTGGGTTGTTTGGATGCATTTTGACCTTAAACCATCTTTTGATAATCTTCAAAAGCACCCAAAACTAAGTACAGGGTATAAGCTCATTTCAAAAAGAAAAAAAAAAAACCCTAGAATGAACATATCTAAGAATTGGAAATACTGGGCTTTCCTCGTTGTTGACACCTCCCATTGATAGAAACTCTCCCCTTTTCATCTACTCTCTCCACCCCCAATTTCTTCGCCACGCCATTGCACCCCCTGCCTGCACCTTTTCTCCACTCTTGCTCACCTCCCAGCGGGATGCTCAACTTACACTAGATCATTCTGCCATTTTTTCCCTTATTCACATGTCGTTTTATGCAAATTTTTTTTTCCCCTATTCTTCTATGGTAATTCTAGGGTTCTGTAATATTATTCTTAACTGAGATTGTGAATGGGAAGAAAATCCAAGCAAAAATTAAGATATATTCATACATCACTCAAATGATGTTGGAGAAAATGGGAAAGATAAATTGAGCTGTTTTAGTTCTTGTTGCAGAAAAAGAGAAAGATAAATTGAGCTGATTTTGTGGTTTTATAAAGTGAAGATATGCATATCTTATAATTGGAAGTATATGCAGAGATTGTCCATATGAATCAAGAAAAAGATTCGGAGATATGCAATGAGCTTTCGACTAGGGGTCTTGTCATTTTTTTCTGGATACGCAAAAAACTTCAACCTATAAAAATAAGGCAAAATATGTTCCCAACTGTCTAATTTATTTGTTATATTATCAAAAAATCTTTTTTATTGGCCATGTATTACTAGGGAATCATCAACTTATAGAATGAACCGCTAAACTGCATTAACTAAAAATAGGTAAAACCTGATTTTCATCTTCATGATGAAATACAATATTTTTCATATATTGGGTTCTTCCAGCCAAACAACATTGTGTTCAAAAGTAGATTTTATGTATACTAGAATATGCAAAACCAAGTATTGAGACAATTCAAGGATTTGTGTATCTAAGGACCCATATGACCCATAAGGGAAGATGAGATGTACAAGAAAGTCCTACCAGTACGTAAAAGGGGCATGACTGATGTAAGACACCACTATTAATAATGAAAGTAAGGTGCTCCTTCAAATTTGGTCAGAGAAGGTACTTTTGGAACTATGAACTCTTATGATGACCTGAAAATATGTCTCCACATGTAATCATAAAGTGTAAAGCTCCATAGATCAATCAAATAAATAAATAATTGAAATTCTTGAAGATGGACATTTCAAATAATATGCTTCAGGATGAATTAGTTTTAAGTCTTATAAATCTTTTTTATCATTTCTAAGCATGATCCAAATGATCAATTGGAAAAAAAGTTGACATCAAAGCAACCTTTCTTATTGGTTAGGAAAAGGAGACATACGTGAAGCTCCTTAGTGTTATGATGGGGATTTAATATATTTTTTCAATATTAATTTAGAATCTGTCGAAAATAAAACTCTAAATATTATGGCACCCACCACTCTTAATAACATATTCATGTGCCTAGAGCACGTTCTCTTCCACCCAGGAGGTTTTCTGGAGGGTTTAAATAGGTTTAAGTAAAAAGGAAGACAAATTATTCTTCATGAGTTCAAATTTAACACTATTGTCTGCATTGGGCAAAAGAATTAGAAGAATTTTTTCCTTTGTTCGAATATGGGATCCATTATATATATATATATATATATATATATATATATATATATATATATATATATATATATATATATATATATATATATATATATATATATATATATATATATATATATATATATAAAAGAAAAGTCTTCCCAACACCTATAAGTGAAAATGAACAGTGATTTTGCCTACTCTCATCACCGTTCAAAGTTCATCACATTGTCATGATTGTCTGGTAGTATGTCATTTTTCATTTTATTTTTACAAATCAGAATGATCTGAAATTTGAAGTGTGTGTGCTTCTTAGTGAGGCACACCTAATAAAAATATAAAAAAAATAATTCGTAAAAACTAAATTGATGAAAATACCCCTGAAACATTTTAGAGGTATTTTGGTCAATTTATTTCATGTAAAATATTTTTTTGATATTTTTCGCAGATTTTTCTATTTTTGATGAACACACACTCCAAATTTCAGATCATTTGGATTTGTAAAAAAAAAAAGTAAAAAATGAAACACTACCATATAATCGTGACCGTATGATGAACTTTGGACGGTGATGAGGGTTAACAAAATCGCTGTTCATTTTCACCTATAGACGTTTTGTAATATATTCCATATATATATACATATATGGAATAATCTAAACTTCACAACTCTTCAAATTACAAAGGTTAAAAGATAAAGAGGGTTGTGAACGGTAGATTTACTAACTTTGTAGTCTATTGTTTTAAAAAATTACTTTTTGTGGTCTCGTCATCAGTAAGTATAGGTAATTTTGTAAATATTACTACAAGGCAATGCGTACTATCGTGTTTTCCATATAGGGTAAAGTTGAAATTTTGATTAAAATACAATGACACTCTACAAATAAAATTTCAGGACATTAACTTCCAAAATGCCGTGGTATTTTTGTAAAAAAATTTGGACTAGACCAATCACCAAGAGTAAAGAAAGTATTCAATTAAAATTTTGTTAATTAAAATGGCTGAAGTGATGAAAATAATTAGTACCATGAAATATATAAAAACGAAAGTCATACTATGACTATTTACTTTTGGTACAAAGATGTCTCAATCATTCACTATTGAATATGAAATCGAATGGATTGAAGTGTGTTACAGCATTCAAAAAATTTTATTTTGAACTTTGTGTATAGCTAGTAATATACACCCAACCACTTAATTTCACGAGTGTAACAAAAAATGTAATTTCTCTGGAGATCGCAAGAAATATTAGGACTATAGTTACTTGTTCCATAGGAAGGCATTCTGCTTACCACCACAATGTATGGTAAAAATTTGAGATAATTATTGTGGTTGTGTTTGAGTTTTTGTGTTACAGTGAAAGTATACAACAGGCATTTGATCATCGCAAATGGTCAGCCAAGACATCGGTTGTCCATTCCTAATTGTGAGCCATGAAATTCAGATTAGTTCCCTATGATGGGCATTCACCAGCTACAGTCATCTCTACCATCCATGATGATAGATGGAGGAAGGATACCTATGTACCGTGCACTAGGGCTGGTAATGGGTCGGGCCGGGGCCAAGCCAACCTGGCCCAGGTCCAAATACGACCGGCCGCAGCCCAACCTGACACAAACCAAGCCGAAGAGGCCTGCCAGGCTAGCCCTACCATGCCCAAGTAGTGGATAATATACTTTTCCATTCAGAAAATGAAACACTCATGAGTGAAATTTCTGAAACCCATCTAAAGTGTGAACTTCCACCACTATTTTCCTTTCAATAATAAAAATTAATATATCGATCAATAGTAAAAATTAATAGTACTTGGGCATGTGATTAATCTCCACCATCAATTTTCCGGAACAAATGGTGAATGTCTCATGGTAAATGAACCGTGTACGATATATATGTCGCACTTTCCAAATCCGAAATTTAATTCTATAATGTTGTTTCTTGAGTGCTTCGTCCACGCACATTATACATTTTTCCGGGCTCAAAAGGATTTTAAAACGCTGCCATTGCCAAACCAGATCGATTCGTTGGGTGGGTGATCCAAGTCCCTCTTATCTGAATTCCCCTTAATTTTATGTTTTCTTATTTTTTAAACCGGCTTTTAGCCCAAATGGATTAGATGTACGGGATGAGCGGTTCAAATTCTGGGTTCCATTTAGATCTTTTTATTTTTTTTGAGAATTTTTTTTGGGTTCCGTTTATATCTTTTTATTTTTTGAACATAAATGATTAAAAGTGTTGGAGTCAAACAAATCTGACCATGGTACCAATTGTAGAATTTGGTGCCAAAAGACCATTTACCCAACATGTGAATTTCTTTACACATATGAAAAGAGTTATTTATAGAGATTGCACTAATCTCCACCATTTATTTTATTTGGATGGTGTAAATTTTATATTATTAAAAAGGTGTGCTACCTCTTGACCCATTTTTAAAAGATGTATCATATCTAATCCTCTAATTAAAAAAGACGATGTAGAACATCCTAATCTTATTTCTATAAAGAATGTTGCAAAACTAAAAATAAAAAGGAAATTTAACAAAATATACATGAAAGATCAACAATTTAACATTTTACTCATTTTCTTTACTTAATTCCAAAATACCTATCAAAATACACATGGCTTCGAGTTAGAATAGTTAAAAAAAGATAAATCATTATATTATTGAAAATTTAGATGTATTTGAAAATTTTCTCATTATGAAGAGTGAGAACATAATTTGAGGTTTCACCTAGAGAACGTCTTAGGGATGGCAATGGACCCAAACACTATTCGGGTTCGAGTCCGGGTAAATGAAGACCCAACCCAACCCGAATATTATTGATATTTAAATATAGTTATATTTATTTAATTAAAGGAAAAAGTTTACATATAACCGAGGCTCTAAACAATCAAATTAGAGCGCACCTAAAATACTTCACTAGAAGAGGTTGTTTTGATATCCAAATATCCTCAAATTAATCGTCTCAACATCAAGATGCATGGGTATGAGAAAAATATGGATTTCAAGTTTTGGAAATAGTACATCTTGTAATGTATTTTTGGATCGTAAATTTTCAAGATTTTCATAGATCAGCTAGATCTACATTATTTTTGAAGCTTTAAATTTTATAATTAATGTGAAAATATATTTTAATGCTATCACAACGATTTCCAGTATTGAAACCACATTTCTTGATACTATTTGAAGATGCGCTTTATTTTGATTGTTTAGAGCCTTAGCTCTATATAAACCGCATATTTAAAATAATGAATGTATATATTGAACAAATTTATGAAATATATTTAAATATATTTAAATACATAACTATTTTGATTTTTGGGTCAGGTCCCGGGACCGATCCCACATTATATTTTCGAGTCCGAATCCAGGTCCTATAGTATTTGTCGGGTCTGGGTTCGACCTAACTCGTTGCCACCCCTAGAACACGTACTAGTGGATTCATGCATTCAGAATAGACCCACTTCTCTCCTTACTGAGCCAACTCCACACGGCAAGGCTTTGAGGTATTGACTATTGACTCCAAACCACACGTTTTTGGCCTCAAAACCTTTTTCTTGGCATTTAAGATCATCAGCTATTCAAGTGTATTGACATAGAAGATCCCTCTACCTTCACTCTTATTCATTCCCTCACAACTTTCTCCATGATCAAGCTTTACACAGGAAACAACATTCTTGGCTGCATTTCTACTCCATTAATGTAATCCGTTCTGATGCTGCTACTTTGCTTAATCACAATTTCTTTCTCATCAGCCCAATCACAAAACATAAGCTTGGGTTCTTCTCTCTCCCCCACCCCAAATGGTAGAGGCCTCAGTTACTGGCTCTCACCTTCTGGTAACTTTGCCTTCGGCTTCTATCCTCTCAAAGACCCCCAACAATTCTTAGTAGGAATTTGGATGCCGAAAACACTGGAAAAAGTCCTGGTTTGGAGTGCAAACAGAAATGGTCCTCCCTTTTCAGTTGGTTCTTTTGTCACTCTATCCAGGAATGGTGGACTCATCCTAAATAACAGTCAAGCCCAATTAGAACCCATACACCTTAACTCATTACCGGCCTCTTCGGCTTCCATGCTCGATGATGGTAATTTCGTTTTATACAATTCTGATTCTCGGGCAATATGGGAAAGCTTCGATTCCCCAACGGACACCATTTTATCAGGACAGACGCTGAGTACCAAACTCAGCTCTAGTGTCTCGGAAACTAATCACTCAACCGGAAAATACCAACTGATAATGCAAACTGATGGAAATCTTGTTCTCTACTATCTTGTGGATGGAGCAAGGACGATACTCACACCAGCCAACGCATACTGGTTTACGCGAACACAGGGAAAAGGGGACGCTGTGACTCTGAATTTAGCCCAAGATGGCCATATGTATCTGCTTGATTCAACTGGTTCCAACATAAAGAATATCACAAATTCGCAAGATCGAAGGTCTATTTATAGAGCAAGGCTTGAACCAGGTGGTAATTTCGAACTGTTTTTGCAAAATTTGGAGGGAAATGGCAGCTCCCTTGTATGGTCTGCTGCTAATGACCCATGTGAGGTTTATGGGCTGTGTGGGTTTAATAGCTACTGTACTCTAATGGATGTTACTCCAACCTGCTTATGTCCCCCTGGTTTTGTACTTATCGACCCAAATGGGAATTCTCAGGGTTGTCAAAGGAACTTCACTGGAGAGGATGACTGCAGAGTAAAAGAAGGAATTCAGGGCTGTATGATGTTTCCAATGGAGAATATAAATTGGGCAGATAATGCTTTCGATATCTTATCAGCAAGTGAAGAAGAATGCGAGCAAGCTTGCTTGGATGATAGGGCTTGCATGGCCATTCTGTTCGAAAACAATCAATGCAAGAAACAGCCTCTGCCTTTAAGGTATATGAAAAGGATAACTGGAAGTTCAGTGAAAGCTTTCATCAAAACAGCAGGACAAAATTCTTCAGCAGGAATCAATGGCAGAAACAAAGGTGAGCATCAAAAAATTCTACTAATTATTGGGCTGATCCTAATGGCATTCTCCATAATCCTTGTATTGATTTCTAGCTTTCTTTACTATAATTCACGTGTTGGAAGGCACTACCAGAAGCTCATGAAACAGGTTAAAAATGCCCCAAATGAGGTGAACCTTAGGTCCTTTAGCTACTCAGAGTTAGAAAAAGCAACTCACAGGTTCAATCAAGAGCTTGGTCAAGGCGCTTTTGGAACTGTGTACTTAGGCTCTCTCCCTTGCAACACAAAAGTTGCTGTCAAAAAGCTCGAGAAGGTGATTGAAGAGGGAGAAAGAGAGTTCCAAACAGAGATGAATGTGATTGGAAAAACCCATCATAGAAACCTTGTTCGATTATTCGGTTACTGTAATGAAGGCTCTCACAGGTTCTTGGTTTATGAGTTCATGAGCAATGGGTCACTTGCTAGCCATCTCTTCAAAACAGAGTCCCGACCCGATTGGTTCCAAAGGGTTGGTATTACTCTGGACATAGCTCGAGGGCTATTATATTTGCATGAAGAGTGTGTGACCCAAATCATCCACTGTGACATAAAGCCCCAAAACATACTTCTTGATGACTTTCAAACTGCCAAGATATCGGATTTTGGTCTTGCAAAGATTTTGAAACCCGAACAAACAAGGACTTACACTGGGGTTCGTGGCACTAGGGGATATGTTGCTCCTGAATGGTACAAGAATCAGTCGATAACCGTCAAGGCGGATGTGTATAGTTTTGGGATCATGTTAGTGGAGATCATATGTTGCCGAAAAGCTATAGAGTCAGGAGCTCCCGAGGATGAAGTCGTATTGATTGATTGGGTTTATAACTGCTTTGAAGCTGGGGAATTGGAGAAATTGGAAAGAGTGGCTGAGACTGAGGGTGTTGAGAATAAGAGGCTGGAGAGAATGGTGATGGTGGGTTTATGGTGTGTGCAAGATGACCCTGCATTGAGGCCCTCAATGAAGAAGGTGGTTTTGATGCTTGAAGGCACGGTGGACATACCGCGTCCCCCAAGCCCAAGTTCTTTTATCAGCTCGAGTTAGTTACAAAAGAGCCATGATGAAATAATTGCAGATTGATAGTGGTATCGGGTTTTTATGTAACGGTCTGTAACTTTGTACTTAAGTTTCTCTCATGGAAATCAAAATATACTTGATTGTTGTTCACATTTACATTTGAGTGCTCTGTTTCTTTTTAGGCATTTCTAGCTTATATGGCTTTGATTTCAGTAGCTCTTGGTTGAAGCAATTATTTTGGGGAGTTCAAGACATGATTCTTGCAAAAACATTGGGTATGTTGCCTATAACCTAAAAATATGATTGAGATGAATGTTTATCTGCTTGAGCGTTATATATTTACTGATTATGCATTTGTCATGACGCCTATTATAGCTGTAATTCTTGAAGGAACATCTCATTTCAGTTATTTAAAAAATTGTGTATAATTTTGTGTTCACAAGTTTCCCCGTATTTTGATTCCAACTAGCCCCTGCCCGATCATCAAAACCTGTTATAACGAATTTCATAATTGTTTCTTAACCACTTATATTATGCAGAAGATGAATTGCTAGGTATACAATACACCAGTAGTGTAATGATAGACATTTCGAATCCAGAATTTCAGTGGGTATTAGAAATGGGCACAAGGCTGGGTGGTTAGGGTGGCGGAGCGCTATAACATAATATCTTGAGTTTCATTTTTATCATAAGTAAGGGACTCATCCCCACTAAACTACTCAGAAGATAAAAAAAAAAAAGCATAATTTCACTAAAAATGCTTTGAGGGGACCAAATAATATTTCAAAAAAGTAATTTGGACTTCAAGTTGTAGAGATGTATAATATCTATATAGAGCCGAGGCTCTAAACAATCAGATTAGAGCCCACCTTCAAATAGTGTCGAGAAATAATGTTTCAATGCTGGAAATCTTTGTGGTAGTCTTAAAATATATTTTCATCTTTAATTATAAGTTTAAAAAATAGTGTAGAACGAGCAGATCTATGAAATCTCGATAATTGATGGTCCAAAAATGCGTTACAATATGCGCTATTTCAAAAAATTGAAATCCATTTTTTTCTCATGTTCATGCATCTTGATGTCGAGATGATCAATTGTAGGATATTTGGGCATCAAAATAACCTCTTCTAGTAAAACTTTTGAGATAAGCTCTAATTTGATTATTTAGAGCCTCGTATATATATATATATATATATATATATATATATATATATATATATATATATATATATATATATATATATATATATATATATATATATATATAGCCGAGGCTCTATATATATATGGAAAAAGTTTATATAAGGTTGCAACTTTATATGTAAAGCTACAGATGCTCCTCAAAAATCCATCAAAAAAGGTAGTTTTAATGTTGAAAAACTCTTTGATGGATCATCTGGATATCAAGATGTATGACCATAAAAAATAAAAAGATTTTAAGTATCATAAATAGTGCATTTTACAACATACTATTTACACCGTCCATTTTCAAGATTTTCATATGTTTATAGATCTACTTGATTTTAACCATTTTTGAAATTTAAAATTTCATAATTAGATATAAAAATAGATTTTGAGATAATCCTAAAAACATTTTACATCAAAATTATATACCATTATAAAATTTGAAGGTGCACCTTACCTCTACAGCTACGGATGCATCTGTATGCTAACTGCACCCATATATATATATATATATATATATATATATATATATATATATATATATTGATTTCTTATAATTTCATCTAATATTAATTATTCTATCTTTTTCTTTATATTACAATTATTTTTATAGTGTCCTAATTTTCCACATTTATAACATCTAGGTATTTTTCTTTTATGTTTTTTATATTTAGAACTTTCTTTAAGAGGTTTTTCATATTTTTCTATTTTATGTTTATTTTTCTTATATAATTTTTTATATGATTTTTTTCGTTTTTCTTGTTTTCTTCTTTTACGGGGTTTATTTTGAGAAAGATTTAGACTGTATCCAAATTGTTGGCAAAAATCACCAAGTTCTTTCCGACCGGTCATTTTTTGTTTATCAAGTTGTTTTTCAATTTTAAATTTGTACAAAGGGCTATTACTTTTGGCTAATAGATTATCAAATTCTATTTCTTCATCTTCTGATGGATTATCAGTTAATTCATTGGTTAATTCTAATAATTTAATCCTGTTTTTTAAATTATTTAAGTTCAGTTTTCACTTCATTAATTTCGTGTTTTAGTTCAACAATAATAGGTTCTCTCAGAATATTGTCCTTTTGATTAATTCGTTTAATAATCTCAGAAAAACTATATTCTTCCGATGGTTTTATTAATGGAGTTGGCTTATTATGAATTTTTGCTATTTGAATATATCGGCTAATTATTGTTCTTTGTCTTCATTATTCGGGATCTTAACGATGATCTCAAGAATTAAATTATCTTCTTTCTGTATTTGTTTAAAAGAAAGTAGTTTGTCCTTTTGTATCTATTTGTATGACATTGGGACATAAAGTGGCCATTATTTTGTAATATATTCGATAGATTATAGCTATATTCTGGGATCCTTGTAGCATGTCAAATCCTTGTGTTTTAATATTTAAGGTTAGTACTCTCAGTAGGTTAGGATCGTTTAAAGATATAGCATAATTAGGAAAGCAATTAAAATAGATTGGTCCATTACATAAACTTGATTCAATTATTCCTAATAGTGAATCTGAAAAATTATTATGTCTTTCATCACGTAGACATAGTAGGATTGAAGTATTTAATCCTAATCTAGTTAATGGTTTAACGGCTGCTTGTATTAGTCATATATGAAGATATTGATATTCTTTATTTTAATGAGATTGCATAATTTTATTTGTTAATAGCTGAAGATTTTCTTGTTCATTTTGAAACGGTAAACTTTGTTCTACAGTTTTAATAGCATATCTGATTTTTAAATTAAAATTTCCTTTTTTATATACATCTGTTATTGGGACTTTTGGTATGTTCCAATTTTGGAATATGTTGTTCAATATTTTCAATGACTACTTCTTCTTTATTTTTTACCCTTAGAGTATTTTTAAAAGATAATAGTGTTTTATGATATAAGGTTTTAATAAAATTTTCCATTTATCGGTACAGATAATGACTCTGGTCAACCTCTTACGTCTTGAACGACCTGGACGGTACTTCTTGGCCTACATGGTCTGTAATGACTGGGTAACAATGAGTCTTAACACTCTAGCTACAGTATAAATGACTAATTTTATAATAATCTTATCTTATAAAAACCTATTATCAGCTAAAACTAGTCTAATCTTAAAATTGGAGAAGATCTAATCTCTAATGGCTCTGATACCAATAACGCCAAGATCTATAAACTTATATTTTATCTAAGTAACATTGAAAACATCGTTGTATAATCTAATAAAGATCTAAAAAGAGTAGTGTAATATAAAAAGATGCACAAGATAATGATGAAGGAAATAACCGAAATATCTAATACTATCCAAGTAGTGTAACTATTATTTCGTATTTTAATGCTAAGGATTAATTTAAACTGCATAATACAAATATAGACAAGTTTTCTTCAAACTGATTCAGAAAGAGTACATATATACAGCAATACTCACAAATTACAGATGCAGAAACTTACAAAATGTTTCCATTTGTCCGGGCAGAACGAAGGTAACTTATGGAAATTATAATCACACATCTTTACGAACTATACAAAAGAAAATGGAAAGATCTTACTTGAAAATAGCTTGCCTGAGAGAGTTTTGAATATATCAGGTAGGGTAGAGGAGATCAGGTAGGATAAGAGAAGGTAGCTGAATCTTTGGAGAGGAAGGAGGCGAAGCTTTGAGAAGAGGAGAAAAGGTGGCTGAATCTTCAGAGAGGAAGGCGGCAAAGTTTTTAGAAGAGGAGAGGAAGGTGAAGCTTTTGAGAAAAGAGAGAGTTCTTCCTGATCTGTTTTAAATGAGAGGTTCAAGTGGTTTATATAGAGGAAGAAGAGTGCTGAGTTGGTAAGGGATGAGGTATCTCGAAAAGAGACAAGACACAAAGCAGATTCGTTTTGGATATAAAGATAAAAGAGACAGGACGTAAAGAGAATCTTTACAGCTGGACAAGACTTAAGGTAAAGAAAGAGATGACGTAAAGAGAAGCTTTACAGCTGGACAAGACTTAGAATAAAGAAAGAGAATCTTTAAAGTTGGATAAGACTAAAGAAAAAATAAAAAGCATCTTCTACAGTAGCTTGTGTCGGATACTAGGTACGCTGGCATCTTTAACAGTGTTTTCTGTCGGCTACTTTTTTACGGAAGTGTCCATTGTGATTTGACAGGAGCATCTTTGTACAGTATTTTTGACAGCTGTTGCTGGTTATTCGGGCCTTGGCTAAACTCATCTTCCATTTGTTCGGGCTCGGATGGAGACGTTGCATCAGAAGTTTCTTCTTCGATTATTTTCAAAAGCTGATTCTCGAGTTCTTCTTTAGTAGCTCTTGGATTTTGCTTACGCATTCTTCTGATATATTCTACAAACTTATTTGGGTCGAATTCATTGGCATTATTATTCTGATATTCTGTGGGAGAAGGAGGAATTCTTTTGGGTTTGATCGAGTTAGGGTCCATACTAAATATCCCATCATCTTATAAATATTTGTTTTCCCAATCGAGGAATATATTCAAAACTATTGCTAGTATTCTCGAAAATCCCATATTCCCATTTCAGAATCCAGGGTATCTGATATATAGCCATGAAATATAGATGGTAATCTATATCATCATCTATTCCATTATATTCTACGAAGTTTGCCTGAGCATTGTTGAAAGCATCAGGTAATATTTGGGTGCCAGACCCCCATATTAGAAACCAATATTGAAACCAGCTTGGAAATCTTTCAAGTATAGAATTTTTAAACTGTACGTATCAAGTATGAGAATTATTAAGGTTTTGATAAGCAAATATTTTATGCCAAGCAACCATATATTCGGTATATTTATAAGATTTGTATTCAAATTCTTGAGTTTGTAATTTTCTTCCTTGATTTGGGTTACAGCCCCAATCTTCATAGGATAGCAATTTTTTTATTTGTATTTTAGAATAAGAGATAACCTTAGTAGTGGGGTTAAAAAAGTGAACAAGAGATATGGATCCAGTTTCCATGAGAACGGCTTCATACCATTTTCGGGTTTTATTACCATTCGAGGGGTTAAGATGATTTTGAAAGTACAAAGGAGCCAATTTATTTTGGGTCAATATTGACATGTTTATCATCAATTGTGACATTTATCAGAAAGGCTGTTTCTTCAAAGACGGATTTATTGGAACGGGTCGGCTTATTTAGGACAGGCGCTGGAGTACATACTGGGTTTAGATGTTGAATTGAATATTCTGAATAATTAAGGGATTTGGCCGGTGATAGAGGTGGATACATAGATATTGGAGATCCGAGTGATGTCATACGGATTATATCCATTAGTCTTTCCTTTTCGTTTATCACTATTAATATTCATATTGAATAACTGTATTGATAAGGGTTCTTCTGGCTTAGGTAGCGATGGTAGATCTGGATGTGAGATTGTAATTTCCATAAGTTACCTTCGTTCTGCCTTGACAAATGAAAACATTTTGCAAGTTTCTACATCTGTAATTTGTGAGTATAGTTGTATATATGTACTCTTTTTGAATCAGTTTGAATAAAACTTGTCTATATTTGTATTATGCAGTTTAAATTAATTCTTAGCGTTAAAATACGAAATAATAGTTACACTACTTGGATAATATTAGATATTTCGGTTATTTCCTTCATCATTATATCGTGCATCTTTTTATATTATACTACTCTTTTTAGATCTTTATTAGATTATACAATGGTGTTTTCAATGTTACTTAGATAAAATATAAGTTTATAGATCTTGGCATTATTGGTGTCAGAGCCATTAGAGATTAGATCTTCTTCAATTTTTACGATTAGACTAGTTTTAACTGATAATAGTTTTTTATAAGATAAGATTATAATAAAATTAGTTATATATACTGTAGCTCGAGTGTTAAGACTCATTGTCGCCCAGTCATTACAGACCATGTAGGCCAAGAAGTACCGTCCAGGTCGTTCAAGACGTAAGAGGTTGACCAGAGTCATTATCCGTACCAATAAATAGAAAATTTTATTAAAACCTTATCTCATAAAACACTATTATCTTCTAAAAATACTTTAAGGGAAAAAAATAAAGAAGAAGTAGTCATTGAAAATATTGAACAGCATATTCAAAATTGGGACATACCAAAAGTCCCAATAACAGATGTATATAAAAAAGGAAATTTTAATTTAAAAATCAGATATGCTATTAAAACTGTAGAACAAAGTTTACCGTTCCAAAATGAGCAAGAAAATCTTCAGCTATTAACAAATAAAATTATACATTCGCATAAAAATAAAGAATATCAATATCTTCATATAGAACTAATACAAGTAGCCGTTAAACCATTAACTAGATTAGGATTAAATACTTCAATCATACTATGTCTACGTGATGAAAGACATAATAATTTTTCAGATTCACTATTAGTTATAGCCTTGGCTACATCTTGATCATGGGCTCCAGAGACCTTGCATGTAGTGGCATACATGGTCATATGTTTCATTGTATCAAGAATTTGATGATCGGACATTCCGTCTTTATTCTAATTAACAATAGTTCGTCCTGAAGATAAAACAATATGGCATATAACGTCTTCTTCAAATTGTATATCAACTGGGGTTGGTCTAGTATGTTACATTCTAGATAGTGATACTGGTCTCCATTTTTTACCATAGTCTATTTTATTAATATTATTTTCTTGGGATGATTGAGTAAAGGCATCTTTAATATATGTAATAGTATTCTGGATTTTTGGTATTTCATGTAACATCATAGTTGTTGGTTCTGTTATTTTTATTATTGATTCTTTACTTTTAGTTTTATCCTTTTCTTTGATATCTAGATTTGCTAATTTATTAATTAATTGTTGCATTAATTCAGAAGGATGTTCGAACGAACTATTGTTAATTGGAATATAAACGGAATGTCCGATCATCAAATTCTTGATACAATGAAACATATGACCATGTATGCCACTGCATGCAAAGTCTCTGAAGCCCATGATCAAGATGTAGCCAAGGCTATAATCTGTGGATTTACTGGCTGGCTCCGAGGATGGTGGGATTTTCACCTTACTGAAATATCAAAACAACAGATTCTAACAACCACTAAACAATCATATGTTAAAAATGAACTTAATCAAGATATTGTCCAAGCTGAAAGTGACGTTGTGAATACTCTCATTTATACAATAACCCTCCACTTCGTAGGAAGTACAGCTCTGCTATATATATATATATATATATATATATATATATATATATATATATATATATATATATATATATATATATATATATATGTGGGGTTCTTGGGAACCCCTAGCTTGCGAAACTGGGAATCCTAAATACCGGGATCCCACCTAAGATCGTGTACATGATTGACTAAATGGGAAGTAGATAAATACAATTATAAATCAAGTGCGAGAATAAAGCAAACATAATAAAGTACACCACCAAAAAACATGATTTTCGTGGTTCACCCCATAGGGCTACATCCACAGCCTCAACAACTAGAAATCCACTATCACAATGAAGATTACAGTTTTGGGTTACAAGATATAATACCTATCACTAAACATCGATAAAAAAAGCCATCATCGATCTTTCCTTCTAAACCCTCTCTGCCAACCAAGCAACACCGTCGATCAACATCATCTTTCCCATCGCAATACTGCTATCGGAAAGATAATCTCGAGAGCAACAAAAATTTTCTCTCTAGAATTGGAAGCCTTATTAACCCAAAATTCATGGGAATACCTCGTCTCTCAAAGGCTATGTCTCTCTCTCTCTCTCTTGGAGACCCATCTCTATATTAGAGATCCATTCCCATAACCCCAAAGGGGCGACCCTAAAAGAGGATAGTTATTATGTCTTCATTCATTCCCTTATGTAGAGATCACTTTATTCATCAAACTTCAAGATTCATCATTTTCTCAATGCAAGCCTTAGCCCCGTATACACCTTGTACTTTGATACCAGTTGTGGGGTTCTCGAGGAACCTCTAGCTTACAGAACCGGGAATCCCACCCAAGATAGTATATATGATTGGCTAAATGCGAAATAGATGAATGCAACTATAAATTGAATGCGAGAAATAAAGCAAACATAAAAAGCATACCACCACAACACACGATTTACATGGCTCACCTCATAGGGCTACATCCATGGCCTCTACAACTAGAAATCCACTATCACAATGAAGATTACAGTTTGGGTTACAAAAGATATAACCTCAATTTAAACATCGGTAAAAAATCATCACTGATCTTTCCCTTTTAAATCCGCTCTCCAGACCATACAATACCGTCAATATTTATCTTATTTCCTACCGCAATACCGCTATCGAAAAGATATTCTCAATAGCAACCAAGAGATTTTCCCTCTCTAGAAGTGGAAGCCTTACCAACTCAAAACTTATGGGAATACCACTTCTCTCTCGAAGGCCATGTCTCTCTCTCTTGGAGACCCATCTATCTTGGTGATTCTTTCAAAGGGGTGACCCTCAAAAGGATAAGTATTATGCCTTCATTGAGTATCTGATAAAGATATCACTTTCTTGCTTCCCAATAAATTATATTTTCCTTTTACCATATTACCTTTAATATTTATCTAAACATATGAGAATGGTGATTTGGCTATCACCAAACCCAACAATCGCCACCTTGATAGTAAAATCATCATAATTACATTGACAACCTTTGTTCAATAGATTTCTTGATTTCTTCTCACTTGCCTCTATTGTGGAATTTTCACAAATATTTTGCCTCAATCTTTCTCAACCTCAAACCATGTATCTATCAAACTTCAAGATTCCTCTTTTTCTTAATGCTAATTGTTCTGATACTAATTGTGAGGTTATCGAGGAACCCCTAGCTTACAGAACGGCAATCACAAATACCGAGATCCCACCCAAGATCATGTACATGAATGATTAAATATGACGTAGATGAATACAACTATACATAGAGTGCGAGAAATAAAGCAAACATAATAAAGTATAACACCACAACACACAATTTACTTGGTTCACCCCCGTAGGGCTACATCCACGGCATCGGCAACTAGAAATCCACTGTCATAATGAAGATTATAGTTTTGAGTTACAAGAGATAATATTTATTTCTAAATATCGGTAAAAAAGGCCACCACTGATCTTCCCTTCTAAACCTACTCTCCCAACCGAGCAACACCGTATCGAAAAAATAACATCAAGAGCAACATAGAGATTTTCTTTCTAGAATTGGAAGCCTTACTAACTCAAAACTCATGAAAATATCACTTCTCTTGAAGGCCAGGTCTCTCTCTCTCTTGAAGACGCACATCGATATTGAAGATCCATTCCCATAACCCCAAAGGGGTTACCCTAAAAAAGGATGGGTATTATGTCTTCCTTCATTCCCTTATGTAGAAATCATTTTCTTGCTTCCCAAGAAAGTTCATTTTCTTTTTACAATAATACCCTTAATATTTATACGAAAATATGGTATGGTGATTTGGCTGTCACCAAACCCAGCATGTCTTCTTATAATTTTGAGCTATTGTATTATTAATGAGTATTTCTTTATTGATTGTAAAGTTATATTTGTTTATAGTATTTTTAAAAATTTTATATTTTAGACTTTTTCATAGTTTTCTCTATTTTTTGTATTTTTTTCCTAATTTTGCTATTTTTATTAATTATTTAAGTTTTAGAGCGGCCACCAGAGTCGTTCGGTCATCTGACTAAACCGATTCCTTCACTGGTTCGGTTACTGTTCTGGTCCTAGTAAAATTTATGCATTCTGTGTTATTGATTTTCTTCCAATTTCCTGTTTGTCAAATTTTGATAATGGATGATCACAATGTGTCGGGTTTTCCTCCCAAAAGTCCCTTAAATATAGACTCTGAGCATAGGAACGACACAACCCCACCGTTCTATTTTGGCTTCCCAAAACCACACCTTTAGATTTAGTTAGGCTTTAAAAGGATGCAATTTGTATAAGGCCTAGGCTTTATGAAAACAAAGTAAAGCCTCACATTGAATCCTCATTTGGAGAGCATTTTAGGCATTTAAATCTTCATGATAGCTTTAAAAATTAACTTCCAATACCGACAACAAACTTTAAAGCTAAAAAAAATAGTGCAAATCTTGCAGTTTCATGAACACTTATTTTTAGGGCAAAGTTGATAGTCTAGATAATATGTTATAATATAGGTTATTTTTAGAGCGTCAAATCCTAATTAAATTTTACAACTATAACAGTCAAGACCAAGATGATCAATTTGAAGGTATTCTTTTTTCAATAAGTAATTTGAAAGTTTTCTGATGTCAAAACTGCAATTTTCGATAAGTTTTGATGCGAAGATTTACTGATTTGGATAGGGCTACAGCCCTATCAATACATTTTCCGCTCGAAAAATGGTGGTTGGTTGTCAATGTTGTTAAGTAAATGTCACGACCCTGCTCCTTGACCCCAGTCAGAAGGCAATAGAGCGCGGGATCGCAACCGGAGGTCACGAATATCACTCAGTTGGGAGTGGTTCCCTGACTAGCAGGGGTCAGGGAGTGGAGTCATGACAGTAAATGGCGTGTACATTGTGCTATCATTTGTATGTAGTTGGAAAATTGTTTCATCCGGGCTGGACCGTATTTCTATATTATACAGTCCCAATATAAAAAACATCCATTTTAAAGATGGATGCAAATATGTGGTCCATCTAAAAACTATTGAAATTAACGGTCCAAATGTTTTCTTCATAAAATCATTATTTTTATTTTTTAAAAGTTATTTATTTTTTATTATTCATGATCTCGATATAAGAGATTACATGTCCTTAAAAATTGAGTCTCAAAATCCATCTCAAAAATAAAATTTTAAGAGTAGCACACATTTCTATATAAACTCATAGGAACCGTGTCCTTGTTAATGATTGCCCAAGTTTTCAACATGTGGTTATGGTGCTTTGCTTTACCTCTAGAAGCTTATCAAGTCAATATGAAGGGGGTACCCAACGACTCTAGTTTGACATCTAAGAGCTTGGTCATAAACCCATCGAGAGTGATACTTCCGATTTTATATTTTAATCTATTTTTAATTGAATAAGTATATAAATAGACCGTTTTTTTTTTTTTTTTTTTTTAACAAAGAAGTAACAATTATTTGTCTTCAATATTTCAAATTAGATGGTTGTAAGAATGTCATTGAATATATATATATTCAAAGCTCAAAAATAATAATAATAATAATAATTCTCAAACTTCATTGCTTAGCCCAAACCATCAAAATTTACATCTAATGACAAGGAGTAATTATGACTACCTTGTAACAATGATAAATAGTCTCAAACTCGTTGAGTCGATATGACTCGAGTCTGGTCCAAACTGTAAAATGGATTAAGAGGGTGGGCTTCGTGTCCGTTCAATTGAGACCCAACTCGAGTTGAAGTTAAATTGAACCGACATATTTACATAAAATATTTATATAAATATGTATTAATTTAATAATAATAATAATAATAATAATAATAATAATAATAATAATGGTCGATCCTGACCCACACCCAGTTTACAGCCTTAATGCAGTCCCTTACAACCCCTGAAAGACAGCGGAGGGACTTTTTTGGGGTTTACTAAGCTGGGGTTTGCTGAACCTTTTCAATAGAAGTAAGTATTTATCACTTGCCATCATAATAGACGTTGGGCACAAATGAATAATCTGGTGAATGCCGTGCCTTCCCTCGGTATTATAAGTCCTTGCCATATATTTCTCCCTATCCAGATTCATCACAACTCAAATTTCTACTAAACTCACACTAAACCTTGATCTTTAATGCAAAATAAAAAGTCACATCTTTTTAGCAATATGTCTTTCAAAATGGCTTCTAGGAAACCATATGAACCTAGACTATTTAACCATTCACCATATATAATTAGTTAAGGACAACTACTTAAAGCATGAAATCAACTTCCTAACAGGATGTTTTCTATGGAAAATTAAGAAAATAGAGTTCAATACATTTGAGTAAAATACAAAGAAATTAGTACATTTCATTCTCTATCAAACTACAGTAATTAAACCTGGATTTCTCAAAAGCCATTCAGTGAAAAGTTCAGAACGAGACCATAGAATTCTGAGGAATTACACCATACACCATTTTCTAGTACTACAAAATCCACCACAAGAGCATCTACCATCTATTCCATTGACAAATGGTGGATATCAATAATATGGAATTCATCGGTTATTACAGTTAACCACTGTCGATCTCCACCCTTCAATACGAACTTACGATATACACCCTTATTGTGTACCATGGACGATAGTGGTGCTGCTCCCTCGAGTTTTTATCCTCCACCTCTGCACCTAAAATTCATGAGGTCATAGATTTGACTGAAGGGGGACAAGGATGAGGAGGAACTTGCACCTCCACTGTGCCTTCCAACATTAAAACCACCGTCTTCATGGATGGCCACAATGTAGGTTCTTCCAGTATACACCATAGCCCATCCATAACCATCCTTTCCAGTCTCTGTTTCTCCTCTCTAACCTCCAATTCTTCAGGAGCTATCAGTTTCTCCAAGCAACCATCTTGAAAGCATTTGTAAACCCAATCTGAAAGTATTATCTCATCTTCAGGGACATCGACCACCAAGCTCTGTCTGCAACAAATCATCTCCAACAGCATTGCGCCGTAGCTATACACATCCACCTTAGTGGTGACAGGAACATTCCTGTGCCATTCTGGGGCCACATACCCTCTAGTTCCTCGAGCAACCGTTAAGGTCTTTGTTTGATCAGGCATCAAAAGCTTTGCTAACCCAAAATCTGATATCTTTGCCGTTTGAAACTCATCCAAGAGTATATTTTGAGGCTTTATATCACAATGTATAATTTGGGTCACACACTCTTCGTGCAAGTATAGGAGTCCTCAAGCTATGTCAAGAGCCATCTTCACTCTGTCCTCCCAATTGGGTCGGCTTTCTTCGTTGAATAAGAGCTCTGCAAGAGATCCATTCTCATGAACTCATAGACTAGGAGCCTATGAGAACCCTCATCACAAAAACCTAGTAATTGAACCAGGTTCTTGTGATGGGTTCGACCAATCACATTCACCTCTGTTCGAAACTCCGTCTCTCCTGCTTCTTCGCGCTTCTCCAGTTTCTTCACTGCAACTTCAGCATCGTTACATAAAATCCCTTTGAATACTGTCCCAAATGAGCCTTTTCCTAGTGCTTCTGCAAAGCCCCTGGTGGCTTCATAAAGCTCGCCATAAGCAAAAGATATCAAATTCACTTGGTTTTTAAGAGAATGGTTACTCGAAAACCTGTAATACCATCCCATTCTTGATTGGTAGGCAAGAAAACCAGAGAGTGCTAAAGATAAAACAAGACCACTTCCAAGCGCCAAGCTAATGGGGAACCACTTATTGAAAGGCC
The DNA here is from genome assembly GCF_054954075.1 of Amborella trichopoda. Taxonomy (NCBI): domain Eukaryota; kingdom Viridiplantae; phylum Streptophyta; class Magnoliopsida; order Amborellales; family Amborellaceae; genus Amborella; species Amborella trichopoda. Next base: position 6,931,518 of record NC_142346.1, read on the forward strand.
CATCTAAACCCCTCTCCATAACCTAACCAGTTGAGTTTCCTGATAAATGAGGAGGCCAAATATTGGATGAACCATTAGTGGTCACATTGTGTGGAACCCTGAAGAAAGCCTTCACTGAATCAGGAGTTCTTTTTCCATATCTCAAAGGGGATTTCATTATAGCACACTTTCGATCACCAAAGAAAGCAGCCATGCATGTGCAATCGTCAAGACAAGTTTCTTTTCAATCATCTTCAGTCACAATATCATCAGTGTATTCAGGGTCTTGCCATATGACGTTTTCGATAGTATCAATGGTGAAATTATATTTTCTATCTTCGCATTCCCCATCTTTGAAGCTCCTTGCACAGTCCAGAAATGTTCTCTCAGGGCCAGGTGCACTAAAACCAGAAGCGCTTCAACAACTTGGGTCTTACAAGTCCTTCATAATACAGTAGCTATTAGGCCCGCATATCCCCTTCACATCACAAGATCGTTCTACAGCTGACCAAATGACAGAGGAATTCAGGCTACCATTTTTTTCAAGGCCATGTGAATATAATTTAAGCTTACCCTCCGAACTTAATGTCATCCGATATATAAAGCATGAATCTTTGCTTTCTGAGATGTTATGTATAAAGAAACCAGAAGAATTCATGAGATATAAGCTGCCATCTGAGTCTAAATTCAGTGTTAAACTGTTACCTTCGCCATCGGTGTGAGTGGACCAATAAGGATTACCACTTGTATCAATGGTGTTTATCGGGTAAAGCACGAGATTACCATCTTCTTGCATTTTGAGCCTGAACTTACAGGAGGAGAAGATGGAATCAGAGGAAGAAGAGAGGAGCTCATAGCCATTTAATAGCCTTTGGCCACTCATGATAGTATCAGTTGGTACATCAAAACTCTGCCATATTACATTGGTGTGACTGTAAAGAATGAAGTTGCCATTATCAAAAAAGGCAGCTGAAGTTGCTGAAATTGAATTGCTTGAGATGGATCTCTCTTGGATTCCTCTGTTTCTCAGTAAGAGTCTGCCATTACTGGTTAGAGTGATGGAGGTTCCATTGAGAAGAGGAGGATCATCTCTATTTGCAGTCCAAATCAATGTTTTTTCAGGGGTTCTGGGCATCCAAACTCCTATTATGAAGTTTTGAGGCTTACTGAGAGGGTAGAAGCCAAAAGCAAAGTTACCGGAAGGGGAGAGCCAGTAACTCTGATTGTTACCAGTTGGGGTTGTCGAAAGAAAAGAACCCAAGCTAATGTGTCTGAATGGGTAAGTTGAAGGAGAAGGCTTCCTTAGGATTTGAGTAGGTGAAGCCATGCTTGTGTTTTGGAGAGAGGATGATTGTGCTGAAGAGAGAGAAAGAATAAGCAACAATCGCGGAAGGAAAGAAAGATGAAGAGGAAATGTGGCCATTGAGGAAACCATTAAAGACTGAAAATTTTCTCCACTGGGTCTACTGGTTCTTTGGAGAAAGAAGGGAGAGTTGGTGTTTAAATGGAGAACACAAGACTATATTACTCCTGCAATTCTGAAAGTGTTTTAAGGGGGAAAGGACGGAAAAGGTTCAGCAAAACCGTGTGGAAAGGAAGTCACTTGTTGTAGAAACGCGCAGCAGTTCACATGTGCACTCACCCTTTTGAGACTTGACTCTTGAAGTGGTAGTAGTCCACTACGTGATAGTAATGTTTTTGGGAATGAAGTCCCTTCCTCTCCTCTTTTTTTTTTTTTTTTTTTTTTTTTTTTTTTTTTTTTTTTTTTTTTTTTCCGCATCACGTCATCTGAAAAGCACTATCGGCAACAGAAATCTCCATGGATCTAAATTCAATTTTCAATGTGGATAATAAAATTTGAAACTCATACCACCGTACAAAACTTGCGGATCTTTAAACACTTATTATTTGGGTGAAATGGACGGTCTACATAACTTGTTACAATAAACTCTATTTTTAGAGCTTAAATTCCTTCTTGTTTTTTTTTAACAACTGTAATGTTCAAGTCGAGATGATCGATGTAAAGGTTTTCCAATACTTGAATTGTAATTTTAATAAGTTATAAGGTAACGTTGTACTTAGTTTTATAGGCCTGAAGCCCGATCAAACCATTTTCCATGTTTTAGAAGCTCACATACATCTCATTCTACGTGTAGATCACAAACCAGGCACGGAACCCAACCATGGGTCGGGTCTAGGTTACAAGTGTGAAGGATCCCACCGGCCTAAAAAAGGTTAAAAATTTTAAAAACAAATTTCAAAAAAATCTTAAAGAATAGAAAAAGTATGTTTAAAATATAATTAAAAAAAAAGACATCCAAATCAGATTAAAAAAGTAGTGAAAAATGGATTCTTAAAAATCATTTTGTGCCCAAAGGTATTCTAGAAATAATCTAAAAAGAAAGAAAAATGAAAAATTAAATATTTATGGCCAAAATACTTACCAATCATTTCCAAAATAATAGTAAACATTAAAAAAAAAATATAACAAACAAATTTTTTATTTTTTGGATTTTCTATAAATTTTTTGAATTTTTTAACGAGCCACAACCAATAGCTGGTTTCACGTAACCTAACTGGGTCCGGGTTAACCTAGCCGGTTTTGCGAATACTGGTGTAGATTATGAGTAAACTTACTTTCTTTTTCAATTTAAGTATTATTTGTCCCACGGTTATCAAGACTGGATTATAAGGGACTGCCCTATCCTACCAATCAGACCACCAGTCAATACCTTGGCCAGTCAGATCTAGAATCAGACCCTCGCCAACGCAATGGCCATTTCATTCCTAATAACATTGATTTCCCTGTCACTCATCATGGATAATGTGAACTAATCGACTCGTGATTTAATTCAAAATGAGAGATGATAACTCGTCTGACTCATTATTACTATATATGTAAACATAATGACCTAATTAAACTTCGTTCTAAAACAAAATAGATTGATAAGATCAAATCTCTCTCTCTCTAAACTCGATATTAAGTAAAACGAGATCCCTTCCCTTCCTTCTTTTTTCCTTCCTCGTCGTCACTGAATCATATACAAGGGCCCTTATTGACTGACCATTCATAGAAACGACTTCACTTATTTGCTCACCCATGCTCCACTATTTATAGATATGGCACTTTCTTCTTGTTTTTCTTTTATTCCTTGTTTTAAAGTTTAAGTTTAATTTAGTCTAAAATTGACTTCCATGTGTTTGTGCTTCCGCTGCACAAAATTGATATGCGTGCTTCACAAAATGAGAATTTTGTAATAAAAATAAGATGCCCGCATAAGCCGGGCACTCTCCTATTGCATTGTTCCCTATAGGCGAAAGACCGGCCTTTGTAGCTCATCTCTTGTTTAATGGGAAAAAGGGCTGCGGTCCTAGTGATAGTACCCCACACGTTAGTTACCACGTTATGGTTTTCATTAACATGGACATCACCCTAATTTTTTAAAAAACCAAATTCCTAAACTATTTGAAAAATGAAAAAGGACCTATCTTCCCCTGGATTACCCAAAAAAAAAAATATCTTGTTTAACGAATAACATTATGAAAATCCCCTTCCACAATCACAACCTCGGAGAAGCATTTTATAGCTGGAACTCAACTTTCTCTACTACTCGGTAAGTGTCCAATAAGAGCATGTCAACAAGCACTTCTCATGCGCTTGGCTATTGGATGTTGCCCTCAAAATTGAATTTCAGATAGGATGGTCAGATCTTGCCATTCTTCATTGGGAAAGTTTTAATATTTCCCTAAAACAAACAATCAAACATCTTAGCCAATGATAAAAAAAAAAAAAATTAAGAAAAACAAGAAAGAAAAAAAAAGCAAAAGACTGAAGAAAATGAAAAAGAAAGAGGACTCTCAAATATCTTACTTAATCCCCATGTCACCCTTGCAACTATTGAAGCTAGGAACTGTACTTTACTGACTTAAGAGTGGCAACGCACCCCTAGCCCCTGTCCGCCCCTAGTGCCCATAAGGCTGGTTCAAGCCCGGCTCAACCCTGATCGGGCCAAAAAGGCCTAAGCCCAAGCCCAACTCTGGCCCTATCATGGCTGGACCAGGCCAAATAAATTGGAAAAAGAAAAAACCAAGAAAAAAAAAACAAAGGAAAAATAGCCTGGCCCACGCCCGACCCTACCCTCGTGCTATAGTTGGCGGCCCTTGTGGCCAAGGCCGTTTTTTAGAACAGAGCCCTGAGGCAGGCCGGGCCACGCGGTCCATTGCACCATTAAAGTTCCTATAAGATAATATTATGGTATGTTGAAAGGCCACGTGGCTCTTCGCAATTCACAAAGTCCACAATGTTGCTACCAAAGTTATTTTCTGCTCAACTAGGAGGAGGCATGCGCGTCGCATGACGGCGGGGGCCGTAGGCTTTCAATGCTTAAAGAAGCTTAGGACTGATTGTTCTTTAATATGGTCCCGCTGGACTATACTGTTATATTATTTTCTCAAAAAAAAAATCTATAGATAAGATTTAGTCCTTGTTAGAACTGAATTAAGAAATTATAATATAAAACCATAAGATTTAGTCTTTTTTAGGGTACTCAAGTTCGACTATAGGCTATGGGATCCTAAGAATAAGAACTTGATCAAGAGTAGGGATGTGGTCTTTCAGGAATAACTTACCATTGAAGACGTGAAGAAGTAAAAAAAGCCACGAATATTCAATGGTTTAGAACCGGTCATAGTTCCTCCTCACATGGTACATGAAGACGGGGAAGAAGTACAACAAGAGGATGGGTCCCAAGCAATGGTTTAAAAAACGGATCGGTGACCCTGATTGGGCTCCCAAAAAACCGATCCGGATCGGCGAATCGGCGATCCGGATCAGGAATCGGATGAATCGATCAGAATAAAGCTTCAAAAAAATCTGAAAAAATTATTAAAATTCATTATAAATATTGCTTTTTAGGAATTCAATAAGAAATGAGGGTACTCCATTAAGAATTTTCATGTTTTTGAATGAATATGCGAATATTGATATGTTCTTTCCCTGTATGAACCGCCATTCAGCATTTAATTTACATCACACAAAAGGATAAATATAGAATTATCATAGAATAAGTATATCAATATACATGGACTACAATAAAGCATAAAATTAGTAACATACGATCTAAAATAAAATGATAGACGACGTTGTAATTTTTCTTGGTCACGCTGGTGCCATTGATTGAATTCGTTTGACAATTCATTGATTCGATTTAAAAACGAATCATCGATATTAGCGGGCGTCTGACTATTCAAAGAGCCAGCTAACATCAGTCATTCCAACTAAAAAATCCATGAACAACAGATAAAAAAAATACAGTTTTGCATTAAAAATATAATAATATGCATTTTTTTACATAAATAATCCATCAACATACAATTTTTTCAACAAAAACTTTAACAATAAAAATTTAAAATATGGTTTAATACCTCATGATAATTAAAACCCTGTCACGATTTTCACATCATTGCGGAAAATAATCATTTTTCAAAAAATTCGATCATGGAAAAAAAAAAAAAAATTACAGCAAACTCAAAAAATAAAAATTAAAAATTGTGTTTAATACATCATGATAATCAAAACTTTATCACGATTTTCACATCTTTTCGGAAAATCATCATTTTTCAAAAAATTCGATCATGGATAAAAAGAAATTAAAAAAAAAAGTACAACAAATTTTCAAAAAATTCGATCATGGATTACAAAAACAAATTCGATCATGGATTAAAAAAAAAAATTAACAAATTTTCAAAAAGTTCGATCATGGATTAAAAAAAAAAATCACAAATTTTCAAAAAATTAGATCATGGATTACAAAAAAAAATTTGATCATGGATTAAAAAAAAAAATCACAAATTTTCAAAAAATTCAATCATGGATTACAAAAAATTTGATCATGGATTACAAAAACTTCGATCATGGATTACAAAAAATTCGATCATGGATTACATAAAATTCGATCATGGATTACATAAAATTCGATCATGGATTACAAAAAAAAAAAAAACATAAAAAAACCAAAAATTCGATCGTGGATTACAAGAACAGAAAAAAACAATTCGATCATGGATTACAAAAAATTCAATCATGGGTTACAAAAACAAAAAAAAAACAAAAAATTCGATCATGGATTACAAGAAAAAAAAACAAACATTTCGATCATGGATTACAAAAAAGTCGATCATGGATTACATAAAATTCTATCATGAATTACAAAAAATTCGATCATGGATTACATAAAATTCGATCATGAATTACAAAAAAAAAAAACAAAAAAAAACAAAAAATTCGATCGTGGATTACAAAAAAAGAAAAAAACAATTAGATCATGGATTACAAAAAATTCAATCACGGATTACAAAAAACTCTATCATGGGTTACATAAAAAAAAAAAAATTCGATCATGGATTACAAAAGAAAAAACAAACATTTCCATCATGGATTACAAAAAAAAAAAACAAACATTTCGATCATGGATTACAAAACATTCGATCATGGATTACAAAAAATTCTATCATGGGTTACAAAAATAAAAAATAAAAAATAAAATTCGATCATGGATTACAAGAAAAAAAAACAAACATTTCGATCATGGATTACAAAAAATTCGATCATGGATTACAAAAAATTCTATCATGGGTTACAAAAAAAAAAAAAGAACAAAAAATTCGATCATGGATTACAAAAAAAAAAAAAACAATGCGATCATGGATTACAAAAAAATTGATCAAGTATTACAAAACATTCGATCATGGATTACAAAAAAAAATAAAAAATAAAAAAATTCCGTTCTTCACAGAGCCATTTTACATAAGCGATTTTAACTCAAAAATCCACCTCTAAGTGAATAAATTACATCCAATTGAGTATATTTCTCTGATAAACAACAATATAAAGAATCAAAACCCTAAATTTTTAACACATTATTTCTAATATATCATGAAAACAAAATCAAAAGGCAGAAAAAAAAAAAAAAAAACAGCGGAATTTTGGTTCCGCAGACATCTCAGTGTTCATCTCAAATTTCATGCTGTAATTGACCAGATTACGTAAAATTGAAAATTTTAAATCATACTAGACACAATAAAGATTAAAAACCCTAATTATTGAACTCATTATGTTCAAAATATGCCGTGAAATAAATCAAATGACGGAAAAAAAAAAAAACCCAAACTTCTTATCTGATTTTGTGAACCGAAGCCTTCAATCTCCAAAAAACTCTGTTTTTCTCAATGATTATCATAAATTAGTAACAAAAGGTTTTGATTCACAGCTTTACGATCAACTTTCAGAAACTTTCAGAAAAGGTGGAAACCCTAAACACCAAATTTTTCGTGATCCAAAAACACCAAATTTTTCAACCATTTAATCCTTGAAAAAGCTAAATAAAGCTGTTTACAGCCTGCAAATTAGATCACATGCCAAAAAAACAAGAAAAATGATCAAAAAATGAAAAATTTCAAAGAATCCCGTGAAGAACACTGTGCAACCCGTGTTCTTCACGGACTCGCCGATTCCGCATAGTGACTCAGCGAGTCACTGTGCAGAATCATCCGGTTCTCTCTAGAACCAGACGATTTCCGATTTTTTAGCCGCTACGATCCCCTTTTTGCGATTTCGTCCGGTTCGACTCGGCGTTTTTTAAAACACTGGTCCCAAGAGTTTGGCATGTTAGCTCCGGGTGATGTAGAATAGGGGGTAGCCTGTTCTAGAAGTCCCACCTATAGTTGAATTGAGAATGTCCTTTAGGGGACATAAACTCTCTACCAGATACCATGTATCATATTATATTTTATATACTGAAGGGGGTGAACCAGAAAGCTACCAGGAAGCTCAAGCCGACGAACAAAATGAGGAGTGGGTTAAAGCTATGCAAGAAGAGATGGAATTCGTGCATGAGAACCACACTTATGACCTGGTAAAGTTGCTTAAAGGAAAGATGGCACTGAAGAACAGGTGGATCTTCAGGATAAAGACTGAAGAGAAAAGCTCACAACCAAGGTATAAGGCTAAGTTGGTTGTGAAAAGTTTCGAGTAGGAAAAGAGTATTGATTTTGATGATTTCTTTTCTCCCGTAGTGAAAATGTCATCAATTCATGTGGTGTTAAGCCTGTGATGGAGGGAAAAATTATCTTACTTTTAATTTCTATTCAATTTTAAAAGATATATATTTTTTCATTTTAGTTTTAAAATTTAATTCTAGATTTTTTTAGTTTCAAAGGATTATAGGGACTTTTTAAATATTTTAATTAAAGTTAGGGAGTTCAATTTCAAGTTACATTTAAGTTATAACTTTTCGATCAAAAGTTAAATTGTATGGATAAATATATCTAAAACAATTATTTTTCAATATAAATTAGGGCATGGATGGGCTGGAGAATCATTTATGTAATCCTCTTTAAGAAAAGTAAGACTTTGTCTCGTAAAAAAAACCTAAGGATTGAGCCTTAGGTGGGAGTAAAATCCTAGGATTTTTCCAAAATTGTGTGTTTCTTACTAATTTTTATTGGTTTCTTCAAGTTCTTCTACATCAAGTGTTATCAGAGCTCGCGATCCACCCAAAATTTACTGTAGTAGTATGGAAATTACTGTAGCAAAGATTTTGTGTGCCCTAGCTCAGCAGCAAATAGGGGAAGTTGAAGTGGGGTCTAGGGTTTGCTGATTTTGTCTAAAGTTTGTCAAAAAACAACCTACGTCTTATTTCAGCCATTTTTGTTGATTAAATGCCTAGGGTTTGTGATTTTGATGAACCCATGGCAACGAGAAGGGGCCGTAGTATATTTTCGTGAACCCACTTTGTGATCCTATAGATGACATAATTGAGGAACTTGAAAGGCAAGCACAACAGCTGTTGCAGCAGTTTGCGGGCCTCAATAATGGGCAAGACAATGATCTTTCAGCCCAAGAGGATCTTGAGTACAAGCCTTTTCACTTTTGCACTCCGTATGTGGAGTCCAGTGAGGAGGATAGCGATAAAAGACCTAGATGTGGGGAACATCACTCTAGGATTTTCAATTTAGAGGATGAAATTTTTTATTTTGACATTGCATGGAAAGTCAACGAATTGTAGATTGCGATTCACCACCAATATTCAATATATACTCAGATAAACAACAAGATCTCTTAAGAGATTCGATCTATGATAAGGATCAAGAAGATAGTAAAGACATCTTGGAAGAGGGTAAAGAATATGGAGAGAAGGCAACAAGAGGATTGATCCAAATCATGGCCTTTGAAGATGTCATTAATATTGAAGAGATAGAGCACTCAACAAATTCAAGGTAGTGGAATCAGAGTAGCGCATTGGAAGCATGGTCAATTCAGAAGCTGTAAATTATGGCCATAATTCCTCAATATACATATCAAGATATGTTTCTTGAGGAACCAGGGATAATCTTTGAACCAGCAAAAAAGAAGAGGGTTGAAGAAGGTGGTTTTGATACTGAATTCATCTTAGAACTCTTCAAAACTCAAGGGCGAGTTTTCTTCAACAAGGAGAGAATGATGGAGGGAAAAATTATACTTATTTTTAATTTTTATTTAATTGTCAAGGATGTATGTTTTGATTTTAGTTTTAAGATTTAATTTTAAGGTTTTTTTAGTTTCAAAGGATTCTAGGCACTTTTTAGATATTTTAATTAAGGGTACGGTTTGTATAGAGCTGAGGCTCTAGACAATCAATTAGAACCCACCTTCAAATAGTTTCGAGAAATGTGGCTTCAATATTGGAAATCTTTGACTAGCCTTAATATATATTTTCATCTTTAATTGTAAAATTTAATGAGTAAAAAATAGTGTAGATTGAGCAGATTTATGAAAACTTGAATAACTTAAAAATCAACGGTCCAAAATGTATTACAAGATGCAATATTTCCAAAACTTGAAATCCATTTTTTTCTCAAGTCCATGCATCTTGATGTCGAGATGATCAATTTGAGGATATTTGAGCATCAAAACAACCTCTTCTAGTTAAATTTTTGAAGTAGGCTCTAATTTGATTGTTTAGAGTCTGGGCTCTATATAAAATTTCCCCTTTAATTAAAGTTAAAGAGTTTAGTTTCAAGTTATATTTAAGTTAAGGCCTTTTGGTTAAAGTTAAATTGTATAGACAAATATTGTCCAAATCAATTATTTTTCAATGTAAATAAGAGCATGGATGGGCTGGAGAATCATTCATATATTCCTCTTTAAGAAAAGAAAGATTTTGTCTTGTAAAAAAACCACCTAAGGATTGATACTTCTTGCTAATTTTTCTTGGTTTCTTCAAGTTGTACTACATCAAATAAGAACCTCATAGAAGAAAACCTAGAGAGTAAAAACCCTCCAGAAAAAATCAGAGAGCCCAATAAAGCTTGTTTATTAAAAGATTATTGTAACCAATGTTTTAAAAAACTGCGAATCGTAATGGACTCACCCGAGTCGACACGGGAATCGGTCACCCCGTGTCGATTCCACAGTAATACGTAGAGTTACCCGATTCTAGAGAATGACCGACGAGTCACTACAGTGAACCGCTCGAATTACACATTTAAATTAAAGCCCAAAAAACTGCTTACATCAGCAAGCCCACTTTCACACCCAACTTACGTCAGCGTGCACTAACGTACGTACACATGGCCATGCAACAACAACATCGAGTTGCTTGCCAGGTTTGATAACAATTCTTTTATACCACCCTTTCTTCCCACATCGCTTCGATATAAAAGACTTATTGGGAAGAGGTCATGTCGTCTACCATTGCACCGACCTCAGTTAAGTGTTATTAATGTGGACCATTTATATATACATTAAGAATCAATTAATGTTGACCAATTAATGTGCAAAGAAATTTAAATTTACTTAACCAAAAAAACATAAAATCTCTATTAGGCTATTATCTCATGGGATTATTTCATTATATGATTAATAATTAATTAATTAGTTAATTGGGATTAAAAAATTAGTAATAGCTCATAGAATATTTAAAAAAGCAAATCTATTGAATATTAACAAAAATTAGTTTAGAGGATATTTTAAGAAAGAAAAATAACACTAACTCATACTACTTTAGAATTTGTTTGAAGTTGCTTTATCAATTATCCCACATTGCAAATATGAATTTTTTTTAATTTATTAATAACCAAATCTTGTATATTGTTTGTTAATTTATTTATATTATAAATTTTGTAATGTATTTTTTTTATATAATTATAAATAAAACTTTTTAAATTAGATAATGTTATAAGATGTTTTATATTTTTATTTGTATAGTAAAATAATTATAAAATATAAAGTTATAAACCAACAACTTCAATTTCAATATATATTATTACAGTTAGTTAGGTTGTAATAATTTTGGATTAGCAAAACGAATTAGTAAATGTTTGATACTTTGATGTGATACTAATTTATGTGGGAAATTATTTTTTAAAATATGGAAGTGTCTGTAACTATTGTGCATGTTGTCGATAGGCTTGTTTTTTTTTTTTGAATTTATATATCTTATTTTTATTTTTTTGGATAAAGTTTTTTAAATTTTTTAATATCAAACATTAGAATTTATTGGGGGTTTTATTTTTATTTTTAATCATATGATATTGAAGCATTTTCTAATAATTTTTTAATCATGTTTACTATAATATTATAATTAATAATTATACATTGACAACTAAATCTTGTATTTTATTTATTACTTTATTCATATTATAAATTATATAATGTATTATTTTTCTTATAGTTGTAAATAATTTTTGTAAATTAGATGATATTATAAGATTTTTTAGATTTGTTCTTATTTGTGTAGTAAAATAATATAAAATATAAACCAACAATTTTAATTTCATTATATAATATTATAGTTAATTAGGTTGTTTTATTTTGGATGAGTAAAACGAAGTAATAACTATTTAATACTTTGATATGATTCTAACTTCACTTTATATGGGAAATTATTATTGTTTATAATATTATAATTAATAATTATACAAACATCCAGATAAAAAAACATATCAGTATTTACCTATTTTTACATAGTAATAAATGTACATAATGCATCACTCCTAATTACGTTTGGAATCTAAAATAACATTATTTTTAGAGATTTATACTTCATCCATGATAATTCTAAGCTTCACCTTTTGCGATAATTTAATGATTAACAGTAGTTCACGCAGGGTAAGAACATCTTCATATTCGCATATTGATGAAAAAAATGAAAGCTCTCAATAGAGTACCCCAATTTCTTATTGGATTCCTAAAAAATAATATTTATAATGAATTTTAATAATTTTTTTGGATTTTTTTAAAGCTAAATCTGATTGATTCGGCCAATTCTCGATCTGAATCGTCGATTCACCGATCCGAATGGGTTTTTGAGGTGCCCGATCCGTGGCACCGGTCCGTTTTTCAAACCACTAATTTTAACTATTGATCTAATAGTGGATTACTGCGGATGTAGCCTGAAAAAGTAAACCATGTAAATCTCAGAACCAATTAGGTTTATTTCTTATTTTCTTTATTTGCATGTTTTCTCTGCTCATATACATACACATCGACTTTAATACTTTTTTTCTATTTTTTTTATTTGCATGTTTTCCCCGCTCATATACATACCCATCGACTTTAATATTTTTTTTTCATATATTCACACTCTTCTATGTGCATCGACATTCGTGCGTGAAGGCTGTAATTAGGTAAGCCCAACTGACATAGCATGGTGTGGCGCCGCTATTTATAGGTATGGCCATATCATCTTGTTTTTCTTTTATTCCTTGTTTAACGTTTAATTTTCATTTAGTCTAAAAATTGACTTACAAGTTGTTATAGGGCAATTTTTACTAATTTAGATCCCGATGCGAATAAGGAAAGATCTAGTAATATAGTCATGTCGATACCAAAAATGCCTACGAACTATGGAAGCACTGATCAAATAGAGCCGTATTTTGAAAAGTGGTGGAATGACCCCAAAACTTGTAGGATGGTAGCTTGGGGTGCTTTAACGATCCTCACCAAATTTCAGCACAATCCGACGAGTTTAAGACCTATCAGGATGAAATCTAGTCCGAAAATTTAGATTATATCGCCCTAAAAACAAAACTCATAACTAGAGCCCTATTTACACCTCAGATGAACATCAGGTCGTCATCATTGGATTCAGAGGGTCCGAAAACCTATCTATACCAATTTTTATCTCATTCGGGCGCTTCTAGACCCCTATACCTAACTTACCCAAAATGGGTAGGTTCTACACTATTCTAGTGAGGCTGCAGGAACCGGATTCGATTTATGAAAATTACTGCATTTGGGCTCGGGATTGAATTTTGAATGGCCATATCTCCTTCATCTTGGACCCGATGGATCCCAAATTTCAGGGCAAGGTTCGTCTCATCGACACGCACGTTTTGATATAAAATTTGCCCCGAGATGATGAGTGAACGAAAATGAATGGTTTAAAACGAGAAAGAAGTGTTTGATCATGTGAGCATATTTTAAGATCTTGACATCGAATCGTCATGAACTTTCCAAATTGGGAACAAGTTTAAAGGACTATCAAATTTGATGCTTTTTGTCATAAAATGACCGTGATGCGATCCTATCTGAGTTGTAATGAAGAAATTTGCTGGAAACACGATAGATCGATCTACATGAAGAATTGAAAGTTTCCATAGTATTAAAGATTGCCTAAATTTTTATTTCCGTCAAAATGCGATTTGGGTGTCGAAATGGATATCAAAATGACCGCAATAATTCGAATGTTATTTTTACAACGACAGATCATCCAAACGGTCACCAAAAAGCGCCCGAACACCAAAAAACTCTTGAATTGCGCCCAAATGATGTCCATGGCTTACGCTTTTTTCGAAGGGGACCAATTAGTCATTTCCTACATTGTGGGGAGGTATTTTGGTCATTTTCATTAAAATAAAAATGCATTTGTAATTCAAAAAAATAGTATTTTTTGGAACATAGAGGCTACTTTTGAGCATCCACCCATGTTTTAGTAGATGCCTATAAATATAAATATAAGTAAGCTCATTGTGTAATGACTGTTGAAAAAATTGAAAAAATTTGAATGAAATTTCTCCCTTCTTTATATAGAGAATATTTTGCTTAGGATAGAGAATGCCCTTAGAGTTTCAAGTCTCTAACTTCACCTAGCCTTCCAAGGTCTAACCCTTAGCCCACCAAAGAGTCCACTATGAGGCAAGCCAAGCTGAGGACTTGAGCACGTCTAGGTTCACGGTTCTCTCTCTCTCTTTCATTTTCTCTATTCTTCTTTCTCCTCTCCCTCATCATCTTTCTCTCTCTAGTCTTCTCAAGCCCGAGGTCTAGACTGCGGGTCCAATTCCGTCTCATTTCTCTCTCTCTCTCCCTCTGATCGGGCCAACAAGGCCCTAGCCCAAGCCCAAGCCCAAACCCAACCCTAGCCCTATCATGGCTCGACCAGGCTAAATAAAAAAGAGAACGACAAAAAAAAAAAAAAAAAAAGAAGAGTAAAACCAAAGAAAAAAGAGGCCCGAAATTTTCTATGATAGCCATTGATCTCAAATAGCTTAAGCCACTAGGCAAAAAATTGGTTAGCAAAATTTGAAATTTTGGATAGGAAGAAAGGAAGTGTTCGACTTTAAGTTATTTTAAATTTATTTTCGAATAAATTTGTATAGACAAAACGACATGAAAATTATTGATTTTGCTCATTGAAGTTAAAATAGGCCAATTTTCTATTGTAGTTTTGAACATCAAATTCTTATCCGGAAGGCGATACACAATTAAATTTATTCCATATCAAAGGTTTTCTACATTCTCAACTTTTAATTCAAATTTATGATTAAGCAGTGTCATTAACTAAGAGACAAAATTAAAAAAAAAAAAAGTGTTAAAATTTTAATTTTGATAAGATTTCCAATCCAAACACCCAAATCATAGGGAATAATTCCATCTTTGTAGGTCGGGAATTCTAAATACTGGGATCCCACCTAAAATCATGTATTTAATGAGCTAAATGTGAAGTAGATGAATACATCTATAAATCAAGTGCGAGAAATAAAGAAAACATAAAAAAACACATCACCAAAACACACGATTTACGTTGTTCACCCTGTAAGGCTACATTCATGACCTCAGCAAGTACAAATCCAAAGATTTCAATTTTGGGTTACAAGAGATAATACATCTCTCAAAATATTGGTAAAAAACCTTCACCGATCTTCCCTTCTAAATCCGTTCTTTCGATCGAGCAACACTGTAGATCAACATATTTCCCACCGCTATAAAAAAGAGTACCTTGAGAGCAATCAAGAGACTTTATCTCTCTAGAAGTAAAAACTTAATTAACCCAATATCCCATAGGAATTCCTCATCTTGAAGGCCATATCTCTGTCTCTTTTGGAGACTCATCTCCATCTTGGATATCCCTGTTGGGTGAGTGTAGCCATTAAAGGCCTTATGAGTGCTTGTAATATGAAATTATATAGTAGAACATGAATTTGGTGGGAATGTGGCCCTTTGTGGACCATACTAAGTAGATGATATTTGCTGATACTAGACCGTGTTTGATGTGCTATGCCGATCTAATTGGGGACAACCCATGTTACCTAGGCTTAGAATAACAAATCTATGAGGGTTATATGAGTTATCTCTTGATGAGGTTATTCCTAGACTTTAATTTTGTTTATTTTAATAATATATAATTTTTAGAATTATTATTTAAAATTTTTAAATGTCTGAATATTTTATTTATCAAATTTGGATATATAAAAACAGAAATATTGATTTTAAAATGATTTAAATATTCAAATAATAATTTTGTGTATCTTTTAAAATATATAAATAACATAATTGTATGGGAGGCCCAATAGGTATTTTGGGCCCAACATTGCATATTAGGTGGCATCTTATGCCACCATGGATGCACGCCTCCTAGAGAACCTTCTAATTTTGTAGTCAACCTTTGAAGCTTGACAAATAAGAAAGTATTGATTTTTGAAAGCTTAATCCTTGAGGAAATTTTGAATGATATTTTGGTATGTATGAGAAAGCTCATGCATGAAATAAGAAAGGATAATATTATGATATATTAATTTTTTATTTTGAATTAATTGATGGGAAAATGGTTTAAGAAGTGGGGGGATAATGGTCTAATACCTTTCATAGGATGTTGATGGCCCATCTATGAAAGGAAGAGCTAATATCTCTTACCCCACAAGTCACTCAAGATCAATTGTGCATATCCAATCTCACATGAGTGGCAAGCCAAAGAAAACTTTAAAAAACCCTAATATTATTCAAAGCATTATAAAAAGATATTGATAACTTCCTAAATCTCCACACCTTATCTCTTACACATAGTTTACATCTCTCTCTCTTAACCTACCAAAGGGGACACGCTCCATTTAGAATATCTCGCTCTCCAATAGAATCTCCCTCTCTCTCTCTCTCTCTTGAAAGCCCTAGAGGGGAGGCACGCCCCACTCTATCTCATCTTATGGCTCTCTCACATGGTATCTATCATAATCTCTCATCTCCCTTTGGGGTTTACACTACAGGGTTGTGGTAGAAAAGAGAAACATCTATCGCTCAAACTAAGTTGTTAAGGGGATTTACTTAGGGTTTGAGTTTGTAATCAAAGAGGTTCATGTTCCATTGATATGACTTGTCTAAACTTACTTTCCTAGTTGAGATTAAAAGTTGACCAATAGATTCCGCTCCATCAGAAGGTGGTGACTCGATGTGGGATATAAAATACGTGGTTGAGGTAATTTTCGATACCCACTTTTGTTTCTTCCATATTTATTTATTATATCTTTTACTCCCAAGCATAGGTTGTGTCTATTCTTTGTTAATGAAAATTGTAATTTTGAATGGCTTCAAGTTATTGAGATCCTTTTGTATTTTTTATTTTATTTTATTTAAAGTTGTTATATTGTAAAAGGACTTGTGAGTGATTTACCGTGAAGAAAAGAAAAGAATTGAAAAAGAAAGAAAAAAAATTTATTATATACTTCGGCTAGATCATATGTATCCTTCTTTCAATCCCTTCCCATGACCCCAAACGGTCATCTTCAAAAGGATGGGTATAATGTTTTCATTAACTCTTTTATAAATATCACTTTCTTGTTTTCCAAAAAAATCTCTTTCTTTTTATAATAATACTTTTAATCTTTTAAAATAAAATATGGATAAGCTTATTTGACAGTCACCAAATCCAACAATCTCTTTCTCCATTATTTATTTATATTAAAATTGTCAAAAATATTAGACATTCTTTTCCACTCACAAGTTGAGTGCATGAGATTTCTTTTCTAAAAAAGTAAAAAGCATGAAGTTCCCTTTGGAAACATGGGCCATTGCCCTAAAACTAGCGTTCTTTTTTTAATATTAAGATTTTATTCTTTTTAATATTGAGATATTATTTTCAATGCCCAGCATATGATTTTTTTTTCAAGTTTATTTTTTCTTTGGATAATTCAGTAGGGAAGACGAGCCCTACCCTTTTTTTTCATTAGATTAGGACATTACATTTTGAAGGTGGTGTTAATTGACAGTGTTAACAGTAGGAATGGATACCACGATGTGGTATCTAGGTGTGGACATGCTAACACCATGCCCCAGCCTTTTTTTTGAATTTTTTTTGTTTTTTGTACCACGAGGTTTTGGTACGAAGTTCCAATGTGATATTAATTTTTTATGAACTTGGAGGGTTTGGCAAAATTTCTCTTTATAGCAACAAAAACTTTATGGTTTTATTTTATAATTTCCTAATTCAGTTCTAAAAAGGACTAAATCTTATCTATAGATATTGTTTTTTTTTTTTGAGAAAATAATATAGCAGTATAGTCCAGCAGGACCATATTAAAGAACATTGAGTCTTAAGCTTCTTTAAGCATTGAAAGCCTAAGGGCCCCGCCGTCATGCAACGCGCATTCCTCCACCTAGTTGAGAAGAAAATAGCTATGGTAGCTAGCAACAATATGGACTTCATGGATTGAGCGGGACCACGTGGCCCGCACTGGCTCACTCAGCTCAGTTCTAAGAAACGGCCTTCGCCACAAGTGTGGCACAAGGGTCAGCAACAATAGCCCATGATAGGGTAAAGTGTGGGCAAGGCTTATTTTTCTTTGTTTTTTTTCTGGTTTTTGTTTTTTTCCATTTTATTTGGTGTGGTCCAGACATGATAGGGCTAGAATCGGGCTTGGGCTAGGGCCTTTTTGGCCTGATCAGGGCTGGGCCGAGCCTGGACCAGCCTTTTGGAAAGTAGGGCCGGCTAAGGCCAGGGGTGGCTTGGCCCAGGCCCAGCCTGTTGCCACTCCTAAGGCACTAAAAAGTACAGTTCCTGCCTTCAATAGTTGCAAGGGTGACTTGGGGATTAGCTAGGCTATTCGAGTGTCTTCTCTTTCTTTCTTTCTTTCTTCTTCTTCCTTCTCTTTCTTTTTTTCCTTTTTTTTTTTTTTTTTTTTTTTTTTTTTTTTTTTTTTTTTTTTTCTCGTCGAGTTTTTTTTGCCCTTTTTTGAACTGTGCTAGGATATTTGATTTTCTGTTTTAAGGAAATATTAAAACTTTCCCAATGACGAATGGCAAGATGAGACCATCTTATCTGAAATTCAATTTTGATGACAACATCCAATAGCCTAACGCAAGGGAAGTGCTTGTTGACATACTCTATTTGGACAGTTCCCGACTTCAGTAGGAAAAGTTGAGTTCCAGCTATAAAATGCTTTTCGAAGGTTGTTACTGTAGAAGGGGATTCCAATAATGTTAATAGTTAAATAAGAGAATTTTTTTTTTACTTGTTTTTCAAATAGTTTAGGACGTGGGTTTTTTAAGATTTTTTTTTTGTTTTTTAAACAATGGGTGTTTTGAAGGTATTAGTAGGGTGATGGCAATGGGAATAAAAATCATAACGTAGTGACTAGGGTGTGGGTGCTATCATCACGACCACAATCCCTTTCCCACTAAACAAGAGGTGAAGGCTAGTCTTTATGTGAAGGCAACAATGCAATAGCAGGGAACCCAGCTTTTTTTTTTTTTTTTGTGGATAAAAAAAAAGTAAATAAAAAAAAAGTAAATCAATGGAGATTTGAGCCACTAACTTTTGATGAAAATAGAGTCAGAGACTTCATCATAACTCTCGCTTATACTACTGCCAACATATCAGCCCATTCTCAAGGGATCCCAACTAATGAGGGCATCTTATTTATTAGCTAATGAGGGCATCTTACTTATTACAAAATTTTGATACTATAAGGCATGCATGTCAATTTTGTGTAGCAGAAGCACAAACACATGTAATTCTATTTTTAGACTAAATCAAACTAAACGTTAAAACAAGGAATTAAAGAAAAACAAACAAGGAATTAAAGAAAAACAAACAAGGAATTAAAGAAAAACAAGAAGAAAGGGCCATGCTATGTCCAAATGGGTAAGGAAATAAGTGAAGTCGTTTCTAATGAATGGTCAGTCAATAAGGGCCCGTGACAAGTCAAGGTCAAAAGGAGGAAGGGAAAGGAACATATTACCTAGTTTAGAGAGAGAGAGAGAGAGAGAGAGCGAGATATGATGTTAGCAGTCCATTTTGTTTTAGAACAAAGTAAAAATTAGGTCATTATATTTGTGTCTCTTTGTTTGATAATCAAACCAGCCTTCGAAACCCGAGGGCGGGTTCGAGTAACTTGTAAACCAGCAGGTTCAACCAGCCTAACCACGCAGGTCCCATCCAGTCTAAAAATGTTAAAAATTAAAAAATACAAAATAATATGAATATATATTTAGAGCATTATTAAACAATGCACATCAAAATGAAGTTGAAAAGTAGTGAAAAAATAGATTTTTAAAAATTAATTGTGCCCAAGGTATTTTTTTAAAAAAAAATTTTATATAAGTGCAAGGCTCTAAACAATTAAATTAGGTCGCACATCAAAAATTTCATTAGAAGAGGTTGTTCATGAGAAAAAAAAAAGGATTTCAAGGTTTGCAAATAGTGCATCTTGTAATGCATTTTTGGACAGTCAATTTTCAAGATGTTCAAGTTTTCATAAATTAACTATTTTTGAAGCTTTAAATTTATAATTAGAGATAAAAATATATTTTATGGCTATCACGAAGATTTCCAGTATTGAATCACATTTCGCAATACTATTCTAAGGTACGCTTTATTTTGATTGTTTAGAGCCTTGGCTTTATACAAACCGTACCCTTGTCAAAATTTTCCAAAAAAGAAAAAATGTAAAAATAAGTATTCATGGCCAAAAAACTTTCCAATCTTTTCCAAAATAATAAAAAACATTCAAAAATATTAAAAATAAACTCCTTATTTTTTAGGATTTTATATATATTTTTTGAATATTTTTTAAAATACCTTGTCGGACCACCAAAACCGTCTAAAACTAGATTTTGACCAATGCCTAGTTCTGGTTCCAAGTTGGACAGGCCGAGTTAGTGAACAACGGTTTACCTATATAGTAATCGTCAATCAGACAGTTATTCCCAGACATTTTGAATTAAATCATGGGTTGATTAGTTACAAATATCGATGTAGAGTGATAGAGAAATCGTTATTAGGAATGAAATTGCCGGTGAGGGTCTGATTCAGTCAAAACCTGACTGCTAGTAGAACAGATAAGATTATATTTTAAAAACAAAAAAACTACAAATAATAGTTTAAAAATATAAAATATATTAAAAATACTTAAATTTGTTTAGTTGATCTAACCAATCAAAACTAGCATAGTGTAATATTTATTATTTTTTACTATTTTTTTACTAACACCAGTTTTGTTTTATATCTAGGAAAAAGTTTATATAAAGATGCTACCTTACAATGTAGAACTACAGGTGCCCCTCAAAAATCCATTGGATCGGGTAGTTTTAATGTTGAAAGACCTTTTGATTGATCATCTCAACATCAAGATGTATGACTATGAGAAATAAAAAGATTTTAAGTCTCAGAAATAGTGCATTTTACAACATATTATCTACACCGTCCATTTTCAAGATTTTCATATGTTTATAGATCTATTTGATTTTAACTATTTTTTAAATTTAAAATTTTATAATTAAATATAAAAATAGATTTTGAGATAATTATAAGAACATTTTACATCAAAATTATATACCATGATAAAATTTGAAGTTGCACCTTACCTCTACACCTACTGATGCACTGTATGCCAATTGTACCCTTATATCTGACTAGCCAAGGCATTAATTGGTGGTCTTATCGATAGGACATGGCGGTCCCATATGATCCAGCCTTGATAGCCATGAGATAAACAATTCTTAAATTGAAAAGCAAAATAAATTTGCTCATAATCTATGCCAGCATTTGCAAAACCGGCTAGGTTCACCAAGACCTAGCTAGGTTACCCGAAACCGGCCACTTGTCATGGACGGTTTTGGCTGGTTAGGGTGATCAATTGGCTTGACCACCATAACTTAAAATTTTAAAATTTAAAAAATATAAAAAATCCAAAAAATAAGAAATTTGTTTGTAATAGGCTCCTTGATGTTTTTTTTTTATTTTGGAAATGATTAGAAAGTATTCCGGCCATAAATAGTTATTTTTATATTTTTCCTTCTTTTTGAATTATTTCTAAAATACCCTCAGGCATAAATTGATTTTGCATAATCCATTTTTCACCGCATATCTAATCTCATTTTGTAATAGGTTCCTTGATGTTTTTTTTTATTTTGGAAATGATTAGAAAGTATTTCGGCCGTAAATAGTTATTTTTATAGTTTTCCTTCTTTTTGAATTATTTCTAAAATACCCACAGGTATAAATTGATTTTTCATAATCCATTTTTCACCGCATATCTAATCTCATTTTGATGTATTTTGTTTAATTATATTTTAAACATACCTTTCCTTGTTTTTTAAGATTTGTTTAAGAGTTTTAACCCTTTTTAGCTAGGTGGGGACCTACCCAACTCGAGCCAGTTACCAGGACCGGTCTTGAATTATACAGACCCGGCCCAAGGCGAGGTTCGGTGGCCAGTTCGTGCAATCGAATACTGGTCTACGCGTAGAATGAGATATATGTGAGCTTTTAAGACATTCCATCTCAAAATTTTAGCCTCAAAAAGATGCACATCTTAATACCTGCACCTTCTACAACAAGTCGCGTCCTTTCATGGCCATCTCTTCCTTTCAACGCGCTTTTGCCGGACCATTTCAAAGTCCTTTTTTTTTTATTTGGATGTGCGTTTCAAAGACCATTCCTCCTAAAACACGTCCCGAATTTATGTAGTAGCACTACAACTCTTTATATTTTGTTATTATTTGATAATATATGTTTTTTAAAACTACGAGGATCACCAATTTTTTTTTTCTTTTTTTTTTCTTTTTTTTTTTTTTTTTATAAGTTGCCCTTCTATCCGACGATAAAATCGAACAGGCCTTATTTCCACATAACAGTGCCCCATCGGGCGTTATAGATACCGGACAACACTCATGAGGGATTTTATCCAAGGTGAGAAGCCCAAAATGAAATATGATTGTAATCCAAAATGCTCTCCTTTTTTAACTCTTTTTCTTGCCCCAACACACGTTCTTTGACCGTGGACAGAGACGCTGCTCTACGGAAATAATATGCTTTCCTGTCCGGTGTTGTTATTGGTACTCGTAATTTATGAAAAAAATATCATCTTCACTGTCGTTATTGGTATACCTAACTCGTTTATAAAAAAAATGTCACCAAGGAGTTAAAAAAAATTCGAAACTGAGTACGTATATAAATGGCTCCTTATTTAAACGCCACCTCTCCCTCTCTGTCCCCAAAGAGCCATAGACCAAGTGCGGAAAATTTGCAGTCTTCAATGGTTTCCTCAATGGCCACATTTAGACTTCATCTTTCTTTTCTTCTCCCATTATTGCTTATTACTTCTCCCTCTTCAGCACAATCCTTCGCTCTCCAAAACACGAGCATGGCTTCACCAACCCAAATCCTAGCCATGCCTTTTCCTTCCACTTACCCATTCAGAAACATTAGCTTGGGTTCTTTTCTTTCTACAACCCCAACTGGTAGCAATCAGAGTTACTGGCTTTGTCCTTCTGGTAACTTTGCTTTTGGGTTCTACCCTCTCAGTAAGCCTCAAAATTTCATGGTAGGAGTTTGGATGCCCAGAACCCCTGAAAACACACTGATTTGGACTGCAAATCGAGATGATCCTCCTCTTCTCGATGGAACCTCCATCATTCTAACCAGTAATGGCAAACTTTTAGTGAGAAACCAAGGAATCCAAGAAAGACCCATCACAAACAATTCAATTTCAGCAACTTCAGCTGCCTTTTTCGATGATGGCAACTTTGTTCTTTACAGTGACACCAAGGTTATATGGCAGAGCTTTGACATACCAACTGATACTATCATGAGTGGCCAAAGGCTATTAAATGGCTATGAGATCCTCTCTTCTTCTTCTGATACCACCTTCTCCTCTGGTAAATTCAGGCTCAAAATGCAAGACGATGGTAATCTTGTGCTTTACCCGATGAACACCACAGATAGAGGTTATAATTCTTACTGGTCCACTGCAACCTATGGCCGAGGTAACAGTTTAACACTGAATTTAAACTCAGACGGCCACTTATATCTCATGAATTCTTCTGGTTACTTTGTAAAGAACATCACAGAAAGCAAAGATTCAAGCTTTATATATAGGATGACATTAAGTTCTGAGGGTAAGCTTGAATTATATTCTCATGGCCTTGAAAAAAATGGTAGCCTGAATTCCTCTGTCATTTGGTCAGCTGTTGAAGGGTCTTGTGATGTGAAGGGGATATGTGGGGATAATAGCTACTGTATTTTGAAGGCTTTGAAAAAACCAAGTTGTCGATGTGCTCCTGGGTTTAGTGCACCTGGCCCTGAGAGAACATTTCTGGACTGTGCAAGGAGCTTCAAAGATTGGGAATGCGAAGATCGAAAATATAATTTCACCATTGATACTATCGAAAAAGTAATATGGCAAGACCCTGAATACACTGATGATATTGTGACTGAAGATGATTGCAAAGAAACTTGTCTTGACGATTGCACATGCATGGCTGCTTTCTTTGATTATCAAAAGTGTGCTATAATGAAATCCCCTTTGAGATATGGAAAAAGAACTTCTAATTCAGTGAAGGCTTTCTTCAGGGTTCCACACAATGTCACCACTACTGGTTCATCCAATATTTCGCCTCCTCATTTATCACGAAACCCAACTGGTTCGGTTATAGAGAGGGGTTTACATGGGTCTTTCAATAAGTGGTTCCCCATTAGCTTGGCTCTTGGAAGTGGACTTGTGTTATCTTTAGCACTCTCTGGTTTTCTTGCCTACCGATCAAGAATGGGATGGTATTACAGGCTTTCGAGTAACCATTCTCTTAAAAACCAAGTGAATTTGATATCTTTTGCTTATGGCCAGCTTTATGAAGCCACCAGGGGCTTTGCAGAAGCACTAGGAAAAGGTTCATTTGGGACAGTATTCAAAGGGATTTTATGTAACGATGCTGAAGTTGCAGTGAAGAAACTGGAGAAACTAGAAGAAGAAGGAGAGGAGGAGTTTCGAACCGAGGTGAATGTAATTGGTCGAACCCATCACAAGAACCTGGTTCAATTACTTGGTTTTTGTGATGAGGGTTCTCACAGGCTCTTAGTCTATGAGTTTATGAGAAATGGATCTCTTGCAGAGCTCTTATTCAACGAAGAAAACCGACCCAATTGGGAGGACAGAGTGAAGATGGCTCTCGACATAGCTCGAGGACTCCTATACTTGCACGAAGAGTGTGTGACCCAAATTATACATTGTGATATAAAGCCTCAAAATATACTCTTGGATGAGTTTCATACGGCGAAGATATCAGATTTTGGGTTGGCAAAGCTTTTGACGCCTGATCAAACAAGGACCTTAACAGTTGCTCGAGGAACTAGAGGTTATGAGGCCCCGGAATGGCACAGGAATGTTCCTGTCACAGCTAAGGTGGACGTGTATAGCTACGGTGCAATGCTGATGGAGATCATTTGTTGCAGAAAGAGCTTGGTGGTCGATGTCCCTGAAGATGAGATAATACTCTCAGAATGGGTTTACAAATGCTTTCAAGATGGTTGCTTGGAGAAACTGATAACTCCTGAAGAATTGGAGGTTAGAGAGGAGAAGCAGAGACTGGAAAGGATGGTTCTGGTGGCGCTATGGTGTAAACAGGAAGAGCCTACATTGAGGCCATCCATGAAGACGGTGGTTTTAATGTTGGAGGGCACAGTGGAGGTGCAAGTTCCTCCTCATCCTTGCCCCCATTCAGCCCAATCTATGATCTCATGATTTTTAGGTGCAGAAGTGAAGGATAAAAATTTGAGGGAAAAGCACCACTATCGTCCATGGTACACAATAAGGGTGTATATCGTAAGTTCGTATTGAAGGGTGGAGATCGACTGTAGTTAACTGTAATAACGGATGAGTTCCATATTATTGATATCCACCATTTGTCAATGGAATAGATGGTAGATGCTCTTGTGGTGGATTTTCTAGTACTAGAAAATGGAGTATGGTATGATTCCTCAGAATTCTATGGTCTCTTTGTGAACTTCTCTCTTAATGACTTTTGAGAAATCCAGGTTTAATTACTATAGTTTGATAGAGAATGAAATGTACTGATTTCTTTGTATTTTACTCAAATGTATTGAACTCTATTTTCTTAATTTTCCATAGAAAACATCCTTTTGGGAAGTTGATTTCATGCTTTAAGTAGTTGTCCTTAACTAATTATATATGGGGAATGGTTTAATGGTCTAGGCTCATATCGTTTCCTAGAAGCCATTTTGAAAGACATATTGCTAAAAAGATGTGACTTTTATTTTGCTTTAAAGATCAAGGTTTAGTGTGAGTTTAGTAGAAATATCCGACTTGATTTGGCTTAGTTTAGGTGACTCAGGTTTGGTCAGGTGAAGATATAATAACACTAATAATAATAATAATAATTATTATTATTATTAAATTAATACATATTTTTATAAATATTTTATGTAAATATGTCAGTTCAGTTTAACCTCGACTTGAGTTGGGTCCCGGTTGAACGGACATGAACCACACCCTCTTAATCCATTTATAGTTTGGACCCCGACCCGGGTCATGTCGACCCAATGAGTTTGAGACTATTTATCATATTTATAAAGAGGTCACAATTACTCCTAATCATTAGATGTAAATTTTAATGGTTTGGGATAAGTATGAAGTTTCATAAATTTTTTTTTTTTTTTAACTTCGAATATATAGTCAATAACATTCTTGTTACCACCTAATTTGAAATATAGAAGACAAGTAATTGTTATTTCTTTACACAAATAAAAAATAGAAATAGACGGTATGTTTATATACTTATTCAAT
This sequence comes from Amborella trichopoda, assembly GCF_054954075.1. NCBI lineage: Eukaryota > Viridiplantae > Streptophyta > Magnoliopsida > Amborellales > Amborellaceae > Amborella > Amborella trichopoda. The sequence continues at coordinate 6,957,825 of NC_142346.1, forward strand.
TAAAAATAGATTAAAATATAAAAGCGGAAGTATCACTCTCGCTGGGTTTATCACCAAGGCGTTGGATGTCACACTAGAATGGTTGCGTAGTCATTCATCTTGACTTGAGATGCTACTAGAGCTAAAGCGATGCACCGTACCCACATGTTGACAAGTGGGGTAATCTTTAATTCAATGAGTCTATGTGGAAATGTGTCCTACTATGTTGACAATTGGGGGAATCATTAATTCTATCAGTGTATGTGGAAATCTGTCTAACTCTTAAAATCTATTTTTGAGATGGATTTTCGGACTCCATTCTTAAAAACATGTAATCTCTAATATGAAGATCATAAATATAAAAAAGTAAATAACTTTTAAATTATAAAAATAATGAATTATGAACAAAACAATTGAATTACTAGTTTCAATTGTTTTTAAATTGACCACCTATTTGCATCCATCTTTAAAATGGATGTTTTTTATATTGAGACCATATATTATAGAAATGCGGTCCAACCCTCACGAAACATTTTTCCAATTGAAAATGATAGCATATTGTACACACCATTTACTTAACAACATTGGCAGCCAAACCACCATTTTTCGAGCTGAAAATGGTTTGATAGGGCTGCAGCCCTATCCAAATCAATAAATCATTGCATCAAAACTCATCAAAAATTGTAGTTTTGACATCAGAAAACCTTCAAATTACTTATTAAAAAAAGAATACCTTCAAATTAATCATCTTGGCCTTGATTGTTATAGCTGTAAATTTTAATTAGGATTTAAAGCTCTAAAAATAACGTATATTGTAACACATTATCTAGACTGTCAATTTTGCCCTAAAAATAAGTGCTCATGAATCTGCAAGATTTGCACTATTTTTTTTAGCTTTAAATTTCGTTGTCGGTATTGGAAGTTAATTTTTAAAGCTATCATGGAGATTTTCAATGCCTAAAATGCTTTTCAGACGAGGATTCAATGTGAGGCTTTACTTTGTTTGCATAAAGCCTAGGCCTTATACCAATTGCATCATTTTAAAGCGTAACTAAATCTAAAGGGTGTGGTTTTGGGAGGCCAAAATAGAATGATCGGGTTGTGTCATTCCTATGCTCAGAATATGTATTTAAGGGACTTTGAGAGGAAAACCCGACACAATATGATCATCCATTATCAAAATTTGACAAACAAGAAATTGGAAGAAAATCAATAACACAACACATAAATTTTACTAGGACCAGACCTAACCAAACCAATGAAGGCATTGGTTTAGTCAAATGGCCGAACCATGCCGGTTCACTGATTAGTCCGTCTTAAGAAATTAAATAATTAATAAAAAAAGTAAAATTAAGAAAAAAATAGCAAAAAATAGAGAAAACTATGGAAAATATAAAATTTAAAAAATAATATAAACAAATATAACTTTACAATTAATCAAAAATACTCATTAACAATACAATAGCTCAAAATTATAAGAAGACATGTTGGATTTGGTGATAGCCAAATCACCATAACCATATTTTCTTCTAAAATATTGAGGTTATTATTGTAAAAATGAAATATAATTTTAAAAAGCAAGAAAGTGATTTTTACATAAAAGAATAAAAAAAAATATAATATTTATTTTTTTTTAAAGTCACCTTTTTAAGATTATGGGAATGGATCTCCAATATGAAGATGAGACTCCAAAAAAGAGAGAGACATAACATCTCGTAGAGACAGTATTCCCATGAGTTTAAAGTTAATAAGGCTATTGTATGGATTTTTGGAAGTTTCGTTCCGGTTCCTTTTAGGATATGCATGCGTCATATTTTCGTACTCCTTAGGGGACATGCTAGGTTTGCTATCCATCGGACAAAAGACCCTTATAAATGATAACCTCATAAGTGGTAAAAGTTATTGTGTTCCATAAGAATATTTGTTTGGAAGTTGATCATGCACTTTTATCAATAAAATATCTTAAAAAAATCTTTTATAAGAAGAAATCCTATTGTGCGTGTGCTGTTGTGGGTGCATGTTGTTTATTTACTCCTTCTTATAAAAGATATTTTTTAGATATTTTATTGATACAATTTATGATTCACTTCCAAGCCAATATTCTTATTGAACACGATAAACTTTTACCATTTATAAGTGACTTTTGTATGATAGATCGCATACCTAGCATGTACCCTTAGGAGTACGAAAAATATGAGCCCTGCATGTTCTAGTTAGTCTCAATAATAAAAATAAATAAATAAATAAATCAACAACTTATTCGGATCGATCCTTAAAAGCACACGATGAACTTAAGGTTTCATATCAAAACTTATATACCACGCCATCCGGTGCCAGGCTACCTTGAAAGTCCTCTTAGTGAATCTCTTTCACCAATTTTCCATCATTTTCTCTAACAGTCGTTCAACCATAGTTTTGTTAAGGTAAGTCAAAAATAATATGTAAAACCACAGATAATGTATTGGATAAGAATACATCAAGTGGCTCGTATCCATAAAACATAATCTAACTGTTGTTAGGACCAGTGGTTTAAAAAACGGATCGGTGCCCCGGATCGGGCACCCCAAAAACCCATCCGGATCAGTGAATCGACGATCCGGATTGGGAATCGACCGAATCGGTCGGAATAAACCTTAAAAAATCTAAAAAATAAAATAAAATTTATTATAAATATTGTTTTTTTCGGATTCCAATAAGAAATAGGAGTACTACATTATTAACTTTCATTTTTTTCATCAATATACGAATATTGAGATGTTCTTCCCTATATGAACTTATGTTAACCATTAAATTTACATCACATAAAAGAAAACTCATAGAATTATCATAGATGAAGTATATAATCATACATGGACTACAATAAATAATGGATTAAATCAATAAAAAAAAAGCCACCAAAATCTCGAATTGGCGGAAAACCCTAATCTGCTAAAAAAAACTCAAATTACTACAACCTAACTACCAATACTCCATGATTATTACAACCAAACTAACTATAATATCATATATTGGAATTGAAATTGTTGGTTTACATTTTATAATTATTTTATTACACAAATAATAATAAATCAAAAATATCTTATAATATCACCTAATTTAAAATGTATTATTGACAATTGTAAAAAAAATAACACATTACATGATTTATAATGTAAAAATTAATAAATAAAATAAAAGATTGGGTTATCAATGTAGAAATTATTAGAATACGTGCCAATTTTCGAAATAACACTTTAATTTTTCAAAATTTTAATTTTTTAGGTTTCAAGAATAAATTTAGTGTAAGAGATTGTTAGTAGAGAGAGAGAGATTTCAGGTGGCCTCATATGAAACCTATCTTTAAATTAGTATTCTTAAATTTATGTTAAAGATCATCATGTTATAAAAATTAAAAATATAATTAGACCATTTATTCCTAGGATGTATTAAGAAATACTTGTTGTATTAAGAAATATCTTTTATTTTTTTTATAAGAAATACTTGTTTTATTACTTTTTATTTTTTTTTATAAGAAAAATATGATACTTGTTGTATTACCATTTATTTATTTTGACAAAAACATAAGAAAATGTTGTGCTACATTTTCTTTTTTGCTTGTTGTATTACATTTCTTCTTCTTTTTTTGACAACAAAAATAAGAAAAATGATGCTACCAAAGTACTTTTTACTTTTTTATACTTTTTATTTTATTTTTTGACGAGAAATACTTGTTATATTACCTTTTAATACTTGTTATATTGCCTTTAGTTTTTTGACACGAAAATAAAAAAATATTGTATTATCTTTTTTTTAAATAAAAAAACCTTTTGTTTTTTATTTTTTTTGACAACATTATTTTCTTTTTTGACAATATTATTTTCTTCCTTTTAGTGGACAAAAATTAATTGGATTTTCTTCCTTTTAGACAAGGAAAATAAGTTGGATGGCCCCCAAGGGGCTCAAAGTTGAGATGTCCAAGAAGAAATTATGAGTAATAACCAACTATACCACATAATAATAGTGTATTTTGAATTGCCGTCTAAACATTATAATGATTTTGTGGGAATTATCCCACATCGAAGCTTTAATGCAAGACTGCATGGTATAAATGCTTCTGTCGGGCCATCAAAAAGCGCATCACTGCATGTGAAGATCATGTGCCTGACGTGTATGATTGGCATCATGGGCATCAAATATGCCCTTCAATTTCAAATAAATTTCAGACTTTCAATTTCAAATAAATTTCAGACTTCCAATTTCAAATAAATTCTCAGTCCGGTTTGACTCGGCAAGTTTTCAAACGCTAGTTAGGGACACGTCCCACATTATTAATGTCGACTTGTTTTCTACAAGGATATCCTCTTTTACAAACATAAATCTACAAATCTCGCTCTGATGGTATTGTTGTCCCAATAAAAATAATAATAAATAAATAAAATTGAATCGATAAACAACTTAATAATGTAGACTTGTTTTCTACAAGGATGTCCTATTTTACAAACATAAATCTACAAATCTCGCTTTAATACTATTGTTAGTCCCAATGAAAATAATAATAAATAAATAAATTTGAAATCGATAAATAACTTACTCATATATATCCGTAAATCACACAATGAATCTAAAGTTCCATATCAAATCCTATAGACCAAGTCATCCGGTAACATGCTACCTTGAGAGTCGTCTTGATGAATCTCCTTCACCTCTTTTCTATCATTCTCTCTATCTCTTACTTGAAGGGTTAACCTCTTTTTATAGAGAACCATATTTTGTAACTCTCATATTCATGGTTTATAGGAGTTGACATACAAGTATAACTCTTACCTTAATTTCCTCAAGTGCAGCCAATTAGGATTAACAAGTTGTCACCAAACTGTTAATCGTATGCAATATGTTAAACATGTCATTAGCACACTAATGACTCTCATAATACGATGTCATCCAAGCATTCCTACAACTTACTAAAAGATATTTAGAAATTAAATAATTTTATATATTTGTAATATAGAAAAATTCTTACAAAAAATTCAAACACATCAGTGGGTTTTCCCTCCAATGCAACATCCTATAAAAACTTCAAAATAGATCCTAGTATATGGCATTGTCTCATGTCAACCACATAGGATTTCACAAATACTATACAATATAGTTTTGTATCACTATTGAAAAATAAATTCCTTAGATAAAAGGTCCTTCTAGGCCATATTTCCAACAGTTCTAACAGTAACTGGAGCCAAACATGCAAAGGTTACAAAGGGAACTCACGCGATCTTTGGAGGTTTGGCGTTCCTATTAGAGCATGCAGGCCTCAAATTTTTGTACTCCCGAGGGTACATGCTAGGTATGCGATCTATCAGACAAAAGCTTGTTTGTTTATTCCCTCTTGTAAATGATCTCTTTTAAAGATATTTTATTGAAAAAATTTATAATCCACTTCCAAACAAATACTTTTATGAGTGTGATTTGTATAGAGCCGAGGCTCTAAATAATCAAAGTAAAGTGCACCTTCAAATAGTGTCTGGTTTCAATCCTGAGCCTTAAAATATATTTCATCTTTAATTATAAAATTTAAGGCTTAAAAAATAGTGCAGATCAAGCATATCTATGAGAACTTGAAAATCTTGAAAATTGTTGGTCCACAAAATGCATTATAAGATATACTATTTCTAAAACTTGAAATCAATTTTTTCTCATGTCCATGCATTTTGATGTCAAGGTGGTCAATTTGCGGATATTTGAGCATCAAAGGTGGGTTTTAATTTCATATTTTAAAGCCTCAGCTATATATAAACTTTTTCCTAATTTTTATTGATATAAAGTAAACTTTTACCATTTATAAGGATCTTTTGTTGATAAATCGCGTGCGTAGCATATACCCTTAGGAGTACGAAAAATATGAGGCATGTTCCTACAAAAACCTACAACCAAACATCCTAAGATGACGCGTGGCTCGGAAGGTTCAAATTGAATTTTTTTTTGGGGGCGATTGATTATTGAGATGAAGAGAGTGTGTATGCAAAATTTGACGTCATACAAATACAATAAACATGGTTTTTTAGAAGTGTCGTTGCATTATACTATGATACAACCGTTGCATTGGATCATTACTCATATATAATGCAATGATCCAATGCAACGGTTGTATTATAGTATAATACAACAACACTTCTTAAAAATCATATTTGTGGTATTTGTATGACTTCAAATTTTACACACATACTCTCTTCATCTCAATAATCAATCCCCCCCAAAAACAAGGTTCAATTTGAATCCTAGATATGGTCAAAATGAGTTCCCTCCAAAAACAAATCTAAACCATTCAGTTTGTGAATTTCAAGATCTTAGCCTTTATAAAGTCAAAATCATTATTTTTCTTGTTTAACATTGTTCATCTAATGATAATAAAGCCATCCAAGAAATTTGGAAATGAAAAAAATCCTTCTAAGACCTAGATCTAAGCATCTCACCAAAATGAATGGCCTATGTTAATTGGGCTACAATAATATTTTATAGGTTCTGTTTTAAATTTTTTCTTTCTTTGTGATTGTTCATTAGAATGAAAAGAGTGTATGTTTCAAATTTTGGATCAAACAAATGACCTTAAGATGTTTTTTAAAGTTGTTGCATTATATTACTATATAACTGTTGCATGGTTTTTTAAGAGTGCATATGCATAACGGGGTTGGCCCTGTCTTGGCCTAGCCTAGGCCCGGCCCTTAAGACACATTTTGCGGCCCAGGCCCTAGTTTTTTAGGGCCAAGCTGACCAAGACGGGCCACCTGACCCATTGCCATCCCTATACGGGGGATCTGGGTTGATACCACATATTTTCGGAACCAGTTCAATCACGGCCAAACTCCAATCCCGATTTCTCCCTATCCATGTTCCTCAATCTCAATCGCTCGGTTTTGAAAGACTTGGGAGGAACCAAGTAGACACACATGGTGAGAGATATACATTAATCTCTCTATTATATATTTGGGGAATGATTTCATGCAACGGTTGTATAGTAGTATAATGCAACCTTCTTCAATAACCATGTTAGAGACATTTGGTTGAGACAAATTTTTAAATGTACACTCTTTTCATTCTGAAGAATAATCACAAAAAAAGAAATTTCGAAAAATTCTCTATAAAGTTTTCATTCTAGCCCAATTAATATAACCCATTCATTTTATTGAGATGGTTAGATATAGGCCTCAAAAGGATTTTTTTATTTCCAAATTTTTTATATAGTGTTATCATCATTAGATTAATAATGCTAAAAAAGAAAAAAGTGATTTTGAATTTGTTAAGGCTTAGATCGTAAAATTCACCAAATGGATGGTCGAGATTCATTGTTGGATGGGTACTAATTTTGACCATATCTAGGGTGCAAATTGAAAAGCAAATTTTGTAGGATTTGATTACGAGGATGAAGAGAATGTGTGTGCAAAATTTACGGTCATTCAAATGCCAAAAATATGGTTTTCTAGAGGTGTGGTTGCATTATACTACTATACAACCGTTGCATTAGATCATTTCCCATATATATATATATATATATATATATATATATATATATATATATATATATATATATATATGAAAAAGTTTATATAAGGTTGCAACCTTAAATATGGAATCACAGATGCACCTCAAAGATGTTGTTTTAATATTGAAAAAACCTCTAATTGATCACCTCGACATCGAGATATATGAATATGAAAATATATATATATATATATTTTGAGTCCTAAAAATAGTTCATCTTACAATATATTATTTGGACCATCCATTTTCAATATTTTCATATGTTTATAGGTCTACTTGATTTTAACTATTTTTTTAATTTAAAATTTTATAATTACATATGAAAATATCTTTTGAGATATTCTTAAGAATAATTTTACCAAAATTATATGTTATGATAAAATTTAGATGTGCACCTTAATTGGATTGTTTAAGGTTGCAACCTTATAGAAACCGCACCCCTATATATATATATATATATATATATATATATATATATATATATATATATATATATATATATATAACCATATTATATCCATTTGTTTGATACAAATTTTGAAATATACACTCTTTTCATTCTAATGAACAATTACAAAAAAGAAAAATTTGAAAACACAACCTAAAAAGTGTTTTTTTCGCCCAATTAACATAGACCGTTCAGTTTGGTGAGACGCTTAGATCTAAGCTTTATAGGGTTTGGTTTCATTTCTAATTTTTTTGGATGGATTTATTGTCATTAGATGAACAATGTTAAAACAAAAACAAAAAAAAAATTATTTTGAGTTTATAAAGGCTAAGATCTTGAAATTTACCAAGTGAATAATCTAGATTCGTTTTTTGTGGGGACTCATTTTGACCATATCTAAGGTCCAAATTAAACTTTGTTTTTTTAGATTGATTATTGATATGAGGAGAGTGTGATTATATATATGAAAAACACTACGTAATGCCTATAGGCGAAAATGAATAGTGATGTCGCCTACCCCCATCACCGCCCAAAGTTCATCACGAGGTCATGATTATCTGGTAGTGTTTCATTTTTCATTTTTTATTTTTTTTCTACATATCAGAATGATATGAAATTTGGAGCATATTCATCAAAAATATAATAATATTAAAAAAATAAAAAACAAATATTTTACATGAAAACAATTGACCAAAATACCCTTAAAAATGTTTGACGGTATTTTGGTCAATTTATTTTTGTGGATATTTTTTTTTATATTTTTATTAGATGCGCATTAGTAAGATGTACATAACTTCCAAATTTTAGATCATTCTGATTTATAGAAAAAAAAAAAAATACAATCGAAGAACTGTGACCACCCGATGAAATTTAGACGGTGATGCGGGTAGGTGAATTCACTATTCATTTTCGCCTATAAGCGCTGGGAAGAATTTTCCTATATATCTTCCCAACCCCTATAGGCGAAAATGAATAGTGATTTCGCCTACCCTCATCACCATCCAAATTTCATCACACGGTCAAATTGTCTGGTTGTGTTTTAATTTTTTTTAAAAAAAAAAATCTAAATAAATTTAAATTTGGAGCGTGTGTATATCCTAGTGAGGCGCACCTAATAAAAATATGAAAAAAATAATTTGTAAAATATAAATTGGGCAAACTAACCTTGAAACGTTACGGGGCTATTTTGGTCAATATATTTTGTGAATTATTTGTTCCATATTTTGATTAGGTGCGCCTCACTAAGATATACACACACTCTAAATTTTAGATCATTTCAATTAATAAAAAAATGAAAATTAAAATACTACTAGACAACTATGACCATGAGATGAAGTTGGAAGGGTGATGAGGGCAGGCGAAATCACTGTTCATTTTTACTGATAGGCGTTTTGTAGTATCTTCCATATATATATATATATATATATATATATATATATATATATATATATATATATATATATATATAAAAGATGGAATTAGCCCACTAGCTCATATGAACATATAAGCCCAATGGCCCAGATTGAATTTAGGCCGATCTAACGATCACGGATGTTCGTTAGTGCTTGAATTTTATTTTTTTCTACACATCCAAATCACTTGAAATTTTAGGTGTGTGTTCTTCTCATCAAGTCGCACCTAATAAAAATATATATAAAAAAATTTATTCGTGAAAAACAAAATGACCAAAATACCTCCTGAAACTTTTTGAAGGTATTTTGGTCAATTTATTTTATGTAAAATATTTTTTGAAGATTCACCTAATTTTTATGAACACACGGCTAAACTTTCAAGTTATTTGGATTTTTAGAACAAATAAAAGTAAAATTCAAACACTTCTAGACATCCGTGATCATCAGATCGTCCGAAAATCAATCTGGGACGTTGGGCTCATATGTTTATATGAGCTAATAGGCTAATCCCATCTTTTCCCACATACACACGCACCCATATATATATATATATATATATATATATATATATATATATATATATATATATATATATATATCAAAAAGAAAACTAATCAAAAAATTTTCTCCCAATACAAAGAGGAAAAGTAAACTCCCAGTATGCTATAAGTGTGGTAAAGTAGGACATTATAAACACCAATGTAAATTAAAAAAGAAAATAGACTCATTAAATATAGATGATTCAATTAAAGCAAAATTAAAAAGTATAATATCATATGATTCTTCCTCCTCTACTTCTAGTAGTTCTTATACTGAAGAAATAGATAGTAATGATCTTGATTTTATAGGTTCAGATAGTTCTTCTACCAATACTGAGACTACTACAGAATCATCAGAAGATTGTAGTTGTCCTTTACCTCAACATAATGTTCACACACTCACACAGGAAGATAATTTTATATTAGACATTATAGATAAAATAACTGATCCCGAAGAAAAAAGAGCTATCATCACCAATGAACAATGGCTAATAATTCTTTTTTCACCATTGAATAATTTAATTGAGTAGAATTCCAAGCCTTTGAAGTATATCGTATTAATTGTTCTTTGGTATCTACTTGTTGTTTGAGTATACCACCAAGTCCTTTATCAGAGGCATCACATTCGATTATTTTGAAAGCAGTGGGATGAGGAAGAGAAAGGCATTCAAGGGTTTTTACCTTACTCTTTATTACCTTTATTGCTTGAGTATGGATATCAGACCAAGGAGGAGGATTCTTCTTGAGTCTATCATATAATGGTTTAGAATCCAAAGCAAGGTTAGGATAAAAATCACTTACGTAATTAAGGCATCCTAAAAACCTTTGTAATTCGGTTTTATCAAGAATCTTATCAGGAAATTTATCAGCAAAAGCTATAAATCTATCTATTGGAATAATGGTGCCATGATGTATCATATGTCCTAAGAATCTGATATTGGTTTTGAAAAGTGTAATCTTTTTGGCAGAAACCACTAAGCCTGCTTGGCTAACCGCATAGATAAATGTATTTATGTGTTTAATGTGTTGATCGATTGATTCAGAGAATATTAGAACATCATCAATATTTTTTGAAATTCTGATGGTGCATTTTTTAATCCAAAAGGCATTACATTCCATTCGTATTGTCCAAAGGGAACATTGAATGCAGTCTTGTATTTATCTTGTTCCTGGATTTGGATTTGCCAATATCCTGATTTCATATCAAATTTTGAAAATATGCAAGCTTGGGCAACTCTGTCTAATAAATCTTTTTTATTAGGTATTGGATATCTAATCCATTGTAATACTTTATTTAATGGTCAATATTACCAAAAACAAATCAAAATCACCCATTATCAAAAATCCAGATGAATATAATTTCTCTGCTATTATCAAAAGAGTAAGTGATCAACATACTTCTCAAAAAGAACCTACAATATCTGATCTCAAAAAAGAGATCAAAGAAATAAAATCCGAAATAGTACAATTAAAAGGAAGAATTCAAATATTAGAATTACAACAAATGTCTCAACAAGATTCTGAGACAGATGAAATAGAATTCAATGATTTGATAACAGATAACCCAATAGAAACCACTGGTCCCATAGAGACTAGTGAAATACCAGAATTGGGTGATGATAGCTCTTTTTTCTTCGGGATCAGTTATTTTATCTATAATGTCTAATATAAAATTATCTTCCTGTGTGAGTGTGTGAACATTATGTTGAGGTAAAGGACAACTACAATCTTCTGATGATTCTGTAGTAGTCTCAGTATTGGTAGAAGAACTATCTGAACCTATAAAATCAAGATCATTACTATCTATTTCTTCAGTATAAGAACTACTAGAAGTAGAGGAGGAAGAATCATATGATATTATACTTTTAAATTTTGCTTTAATTGAATCATCTATATTTAATGAGTCTATTTTCTTTTTTAATTTACATTGGTGTTTATAATGTCCTACTTTACCACACTTATAGCATACTGGGAGTTTACTTTTCCTCTTTGTATTGGGAGAAAATTTTTTGATTAGTTTTCTTTTTGATTTTTTATAATATTCCTTATCCTTATTTTTCTTTTTGGCTTTAATATATTTTTCTTTCTTGTATTTTTTCTTTTTCTTTTTGACATAGTCAGGCATATTTTTTCTATCTAAGTAATATCCAAATTGTTCACAAAAGTCTCCAAGTTCTTTTTTCTTGGTGAGCTTTTGTTTGTCTATTTGTCTCTTTAATTTCATATCAGTACAGAGGGCTAAGCCTTCTGCACATATTTCTGCGGAGAGTTCCCCGAGTGTATATGATGAATATACTATTATTCCATTGTGTTTTTTGCGAAGTCTTTCTTTGACTTTTTCCGCAAATAAATATGGAAGACCAGCTATGAATTTTTCCTTCCAATGGTCTAGCTGGCAATCTTCACGTATTAAAAGCCTTGAAAAGAATACATCTTTATACCATTTATAATGAGAAAGGGTAGGACAGCGTAAATTAGATAGCAAGTCTTCTGATCTTGCTGCAAGCAATGAAGTACTGCCTACAAAATGTAAGGTAATTGTGTATATCAAGGTATTAACAGCATCGCTTTCTGTATATATAACTTCTTGGTTTTGTTCATTTCTTCCAGTCCATTGTCTAGTATTGTTTAAAATCCTTTGTTTGGTGTCATCATCCACATAGAAATCCCACCATCCTCTTAACCATCCTGTAAATCCATTTACTATTGCTTTGGCAACTTCTTGATCATGGTTGCCTGCCATTTTATTTGCAGAGGCATACATGGTCATATGTCTCATGACATCTAGTATTTTTAGTTCAGATAGACCATCTATCTGCCAATTGACTATAGATCTTCCAGAATAAGATACTGCCTGTTGAATTGAATCTTCTTCCATTTGAATGTCAACAGGAGTAGGTCTCTTATGATAGGGTAAGGCTGTTATGGGTTTCCAGTATTTCCCATAAGCTATTTTATTAATGGAATCCATTAGAGGTGTAGTATCCATAAAAGCTTTTTCTTGATTTTGGATTGTATCTTCTATTATAGGTTCTTCTTCTGTGAGCATCATAGTTTCATGCTCCGGTATGACAGCTTTACCTTTGTCAGATGACTCAGGTATCTGTGAAGTGATGGTAGATGGAGGAATATGGATTTGAGGTGAAGGTACTCCTTTTAAATCTAGTTGGGATAATTTGGAGATTAATTGATCCATAAGGGATTTATTATTTTCTCCAATGTGGAATTTATTCTTATTTAACTCAGGTGGTGGTTTAAATAATACTGATTTAGGAATGGGAGATATAGTAGGTTTTTCCTTGGATACTATTCTTTCTATTCTTTCAGTTTGCTTTCCAAGGGATTGTAGATATAGGTTTGTATAATTATTTTGTTCTACAATATGGGGTATGTACTCTTGTTTTTTATTGATTTCTTTAGGTATGGCTTTATATGGTGTAGCCACTATATCATAGAAGGAGGCAGAATGTACAGGCTCATTTTTCTTTGGAATGCCTGTTTTGAGGATAATACTTTTCTCCGGTGGATGAATACTAGCAGTTGTAGTACCATCAGTACTTATATATGTTTTTTCTTCTATGGTTTGAATTTTTTGAATTTTTTCAAAAGAGGGAATGGTAATATTTTTTTCTAAACATAGATCTTTTAACCAATGAAAAAATCCTATATTTAGTCTTTCTTTATGTAAAAATTTATTATATTTTTTATGTAGTAATTCCATTAATCTAGGTGGTTGGAATCTCTGTAAATACCATTCTCGAATATTTTTATGTTCTTCTGATAAATAATCTTTTTTAATAAAAGCTTTATTTATTTTTCTTTGTTTCCTTTCTAGCTTGGAGGCTAGATAGGCTGCTATATATTCTTCTGAATATTGAGTCGGATCATCTTCTTCAAGTTGTAAAGTACAAACTTGAAAGTCATATAATTCTTCTATACTGGGTTCAGTATTAGAAGTTGTAGGATGAGATGATGTATATGTTGGGATTACAATATTATCTCTGGTTCTATGTGTTCCTTGGAATTGTATTTCTGAATTGGATGAACTTATTTGACTATTGGATGAAGATGGATGACTATGACTAGGAGGAGGTGGTAATATAATAACATTTGGGTTGTGAGAAATTGATTTTCTACTTGGTATATTTTGTTTAGAATTTCTCTTCCTGTTTATCTCAATATCATCTTGTGTTCGTGTATTTGTATTTTGGAATTGTATTTCTACATTTCCATCTGTATGTTCTATGATATGATTAGGAATGAACTGTTGAGGAATTTCTTGTGGTTGGTTGGCATTTTGTAATGCCCATGATTGAGGTAGAATTATATCTGACCATTTTATAGTCTTTGGGACTATCATATTGGATTTGTCTATATTTGTTTGGAACAAAATTGTTTGATCTTTTTGATCAAGTTTCAAGGTATTGGGACTTAATGTATTCATAACTTTATAGTATATTCGATAAACTATGGCAAGATTTTGTGATCCATGGATCATATTAAAACCATGTGTTTTAAGATTTATTGTTAATATATCTAAGATATTGGGGTCTGTTAAAGAAACAGAAAAGTTAGGAAAACAGTTAAACATTTTCTCACCCGAGAATTTTTGCAGGGGCGGCCACACTGACGCCAACGACGAAGAACCACTTTCACTTGCACTTCAATTATTCAAAGATAATATCTCTGATAAGGATCTTTCATCCTTAAATATGGGTTCCCGAAGCAATACTCGTCGGGGAAAACAACCCATGAATTCTTTAGTCCCATATGAAGGGGAACCCTTACCCCTGAATATCCGCTCACCATCTCAATCACCAGTACATCAAATCACCTACCCAGAGGCTCGTACTTCAACTCCTACTTTTTCACCTGCCCAATCCAAGTCCACTCTTCCAACCAATACTCCCAGATCTGAATACATTGAAAGAGCCTTCCTAATAGATATTTCCATAGAACATCAGCAGGTTCATATGGACCCAAGCAAGCTCGCACCATTATATCTATTAAATCATCTTAATCCTATCAATGGGGTTAAGACCAGAGAATATTATGAAGCAATTCTAATGGAAACAGGATCCATCTCTGTTGTCCATTATTTCCAACAAAACACCAGAATCATAGCCTATTCAAAGGTGCAAATAAAAAAGCTTCTTCCTTATACTGAGTGGGGTTCTAATCCCGCACATGGGAAGAAATTACAAAATTCTGATTTTTCTTACAAATATTTCAAATACGCTGAGTATATAGAAGCTTGGCATAAATTTTTCTACTACCAAAACCCCAACAATACTCATAGCTGGTATTTACAGTTCCGGCTACCAATTTTCGAAAGATTCCCCACCTGGTTTCAAAACTGGTTTTTTGTGTGGGGATCAACTGCTATGATTTTACCTCCTGCCTTCAAGGATTTGCAGGAACAATTTATACAATACAATAATACCAATAATACAGTTGATACTCACCTTTACTTCATGGCCCTATACCAAATCCCTTGGATTATGAAATGGGATTATACTATCTCCCCTAATACTTCAAATGATTATACTTATATCCCTCGTTTGGGAAAGACTATCTCTGTCAAATGGTGGGATATCTTCCAAATGGATCTCACTAAAGCCACCCCAAAGAGAATACCTCCTGAATCACCTATATACCAGAAAAACCCAAATACTCCAAACACTTCATTTGACTTTCCTACTTATTTAAGGAACATGCTTCAAACCAACCCCCATGCTTCCAAGGACGAACTTGAAAAACAAATGAAAGAGATATTTGCTGAAGCAGGAAGAAAACCGACATCTTCCGAAGAAACAGTTCAGTCCTCTCCACTCCACACCAATAGGTATCTTCAGCTCAGTCAAAAGGATCCAGAAGAAACAGATCCAGACAGATCCAGAAGAAGATGATCCAGATGAGTTTAGCCAGAGACCATAATCATCACCTTGCAAAAAGAAAGATAATATGGGTCCTACCACCAAAAGAAGGACACTCATTGTAATAAGGCCAACAGAGCCGAAATAGTTTACTTTACTTTTTACTTTACCTTTATTTTACTTTTTACAGCATCCTCCTATGCTCATGTTTTGTCCACTAGCACTTTTGTCATACCACCGACACTTCCTTTTGTCGTTTTGCCATAAACATCTGGGCCCCTCTCTTTTGTCCATATGCACCAAAGATTCCCTCCTCTTTTGTCCACATATTCTCTCTCTCCTTTTTAGCTGCCAGCTGTTTTTCCATCATACCCCACTGGCCGACAAAAGCATCTGCTTCATTTGTCTTTTTGCCAGCTGCTTTCCTCCACCGACAAAGCTATCTTGTCCTCCTCTCCTTTTGCCAGCTGTTTTCCTCCACCGACAAAGCCATCTTGTCCTCTTCTCACCTAATGGCCAGCTGTAAAGCCAAAGGAATCTCCCAAGACTCCTATAAGAAGGAAGCACCTCCTTCATTCGAGGTAGGGCCTCACTCCTCTCCTCTTCCGGAGCCAAACCTTTCCCTTACCGGAAGCCTCTCAGCCTACCTGAAGCCTCTCAGCCTACCTGAAGCCTCTCAACCTACCTGAAGCCTCTCAACCTATCTGAAAACTTTCCGATGACCTCAAACCTCTGAAAACTTTCCGATAACCTCAGACACCTGAAAACTTCAACCTCAGACCACCTGTAACCTCAGACCGCCTGTAACCTCAGACCTCAGACCACCTGAACCTCTGCACCTCAGACCACCTGAACCTCTGCACCTCTGCTCTGCATCTGTGCACCTCTGATCTACACCTGCATCCGAACCCTGCAATTGTTCCCATTCACAGCTATCATTGCCCTCATAGCTGGACCAGGTTCTCT
Organism: Amborella trichopoda; assembly: GCF_054954075.1. Taxonomy (NCBI): domain Eukaryota; kingdom Viridiplantae; phylum Streptophyta; class Magnoliopsida; order Amborellales; family Amborellaceae; genus Amborella; species Amborella trichopoda. Next base: position 6,974,557 of record NC_142346.1, read on the forward strand.
CTCTCCTCACTCTTAATGTGTGATTGCAATATCAATAATTTGCCTTCTTACTGTCCTCCCCACTGGAAACTCTTTTCCAGTTACTGTATATGCACCCAGTAAGTCTTATGCTCCCTTTTCCGTTTATGCATTTCTAGTTTTATTTCCTGCTTTCCTGTTTTTATTTCCTCTGTAATATTTTCTTGTAATCTTCCCTGTAAATGATAATAAAATGCTAGTGTGATTTTCTGAAAAAATTCCATGCAGTTTAAAATCTTATTTAATATTAAACTAGGTGATATTAGTTATGCTCAATGGATTGTAATTGACATCTCTATAATTCCTCTCATAGGAATCATACTATTCTGTTTAAATTACTACAGAATTTTACAATCATTAATCCAATATAACAGCTTGCTGTTTACTTATTTATTATAACTCTGTTATCCGCAATAATCAAGTCTCCATAGACTTAAACCTAAAAACAATCAATCAGAATAGATAAAACCTAATCAAAAGACAGTGCTGTAGATCCTGGCGCAAAGTGGTATCAGAGCCATACAGTGATACACTGTCTGACAAATCAAACAGTAAGAACTATTCCACAGTGGAACTGTGCAAACAGTTATAACTGTAGAATTTGTACAACTGTTCTTCTTACCTCATAAGTAAGATAAAGAGACATTTTACTATAGGAAATTAAGTGAGATTGACCACCAAGAAAGTTGGTCCGAGAGTTAAGACAAGAGACAAGTGAACGCCAATGCGAAAAGTACCGCCAAGGCCAGGAGAGCCGCTTAGGGAAAAAAGCTAAGGCCACTGAATGTCCAGATTGTCATTATCCGCAACCTACGGATGGCAAATCTCATAAGAAATCTTACTAGTAAAACTGTACCTTCATCTTCCAAACTTAGAGTTAAAAATAAAGAACAGATAATCATAAATGATATTGAGGAGAATATACAAAATTGGAATATTCCCAAGGTACCAATACATGATGTTTATAACAAAGGATCATTCAAACTTAAGATGGGTTATGCCATCAAGACTGTAGAAGAAAGTCTATCAGTCACACAAAATCAAGAAGACTTTCACCTACTCTCTAAAAAAGTAATAGAAAAACATAAAGAACATAATTACAAATACTTACACATTGGTCTAATTCAAATAGCCGTGAAACCTTTGACCCGACCAGGGTTGAACACTTCTGTGCTTGTATGCCTAAGAGATACAAGACACAATATTTTCACAGACTCTCTACTAGGCATGGTAGAATCCAGCCTCTGTAGCGGGCCAATATATTTTAACTGTTTTCCTAACTTTTCTGTTTCTTTAACAGACCCCAATATCTTAGATATATTAACAATAAATCTTAAAACACATGGTTTTAATATGATCCATGGATCACAAAATCTTGCCATAGTTTATCGAATATACTATAAAGTTATGAATACATTAAGTCCCAATACCTTGAAACTTGATCAAAAAGATCAAACAATTTTGTTCCAAACAAATATAGACAAATCCAATATGATAGTCCCAAAGACTATAAAATGGTCAGATATAATTCTACCTCAATCATGGGCATTACAAAATGCCAACCAACCACGAGAAATTCCTCAACAGTTCATTCCTAATCATATCATAGAACATACAGATGGAAATGTAGAAATACAATTCCAAAATACAAATACACGAACACAAGATGATATTGAGATAAACAGGAAGAGAAATTCTAAACAAAATATACCAAGTAGAAAATCAATTTCTCACAACCCAAATGTTATTATATTACCACCTCCTCCTAGTCATAGTCATCCATCTTCATCCAATAGTCAAATAAGTTCATCCAATTCAGAAATACAATTCCAAGGAACACATAGAACCAGAGATAATATTGTAATCCCAACATATACATCATCTCATCCTACAACTTCTAATACTGAACCCAGTATAGAAGAATTATATGACTTTCAAGTTTGTACTTTACAACTTGAAGAAGATGATCCGACTCAATATTCAGAAGAATATATAGCAGCCTATCTAGCCTCCAAGCTAGAAAGGAAACAAAGAAAAATAAATAAAGCTTTTATTAAAAAAGATTATTTATCAGAAGAACATAAAAATATTCGAGAATGGTATTTACAGAGATTCCAACCACCTAGATTAATGGAATTACTACATAAAAAATATAATAAATTTTTACATAAAGAAAGACTAAATATAGGATTTTTTCATTGGTTAAAAGATCTATGTTTAGAAAAAAATATTACCATTCCCTCTTTTGAAAAAATTCAAAAAATTCAAACCATAGAAGAAAAAACATATATAAGTACTGATGGTACTACAACTGCTAGTATTCATCCACCGGAGAAAAGTATTATCCTCAAAACAGGCATTCCAAAGAAAAATGAGCCTGTACATTCTGCCTCCTTCTATGATATAGTGGCTACACCATATAAAGCCATACCTAAAGAAATCAATAAAAAACAAGAGTACATACCCCATATTGTAGAACAAAATAATTATACAAACCTATATCTACAATCCCTTGGAAAGCACACTGAAAGAATAGAAAGAATAGTATCCAAGGAAAAACCTACTATATCTCCCATTCCTAAATCAGTATTATTTAAACCACCACCTGAGTTAAATAAGAATAAATTCCACATTGGAGAAAATAATAAATCCCTTATGGATCAATTAATCTCCAAATTATCCCAACTAGATTTAAAAGGAGTACCTTCACCTCAAATCCATATTCCTCCATCTACCATCACTTCACAGATACCTGAGTCATCTGACAAAGGTAAAGCTGTCATACCGGAGCATGAAACTATGATGCTCACAGAAGAAGAACCTATAATAGAAGATACAATCCAAAATCAAGAAAAAGCTTTTATGGATACTACACCTCTAATGGATTCCATTAATAAAATAGCTTATGGGAAATACTGGAAACCCATAACAGCCTTACCCTATCATAAGAGACCTACTCCTGTTGACATTCAAATGGAAGAAGATTCAATTCAACAGGCAGTATCTTATTCTGGAAGATCTATAGTCAATTGGCAGATAGATGGTCTATCTGAACTAAAAATACTAGATGTCATGAGACATATGACCATGTATGCCTCTGCAAATAAAATGGCAGGCAACCATGATCAAGAAGTTGCCAAAGCAATAGTAAATGGATTTACAGGATGGTTAAGAGGATGGTGGGATTTCTATGTGGATGATGACACCAAACAAAGGATTTTAAACAATACTAGACAATGGATTGGAAGAAATGAACAAAACCAAGAAGTTATATATACAGAAAGCGATGCTGTTAATACCCCTTGATATACACAATTACCTTACATTTTGTAGGCAGTACTTCATTGCTTGCAGCAAGATCAGAAGACTTGCTATCTAATTTACGCTGTCCTACCCTTTCTCATTATAAATGGTATAAAGATGTATTCTTTTCAAGGCTTTTAATACGTGAAGATTGCCAGCTAGACCATTGGAAGGAAAAATTCATAGCTGGTCTTCCATATTTATTTGCGGAAAAAGTCAAAGAAAGACTTCGCAAAAAACACAATGGAATAATAGTATATTCATCATATACACTCGGGGAACTCTCCGCAGAAATATGTGCAGAAGGCTTAGCCCTCTGTACTAATATGAAATTAAAGAGACAAATAGACAAACAAAAGCTCACCAAGAAAAAAGAACTTGGAGACTTTTGTGAACAATTTGGATATTACTTAGATAGAAAAAATATGCCTGACTATGTCAAAAAGAAAAAGAAAAAATACAAGAAAGAAAAATATATTAAAGCCAAAAAGAAAAATAAGGATAAGGAATATATATATATATATATATAAACAATGGATAAGTCCAAGACCCGATACTATAGTACTATAGTATGGCCCTTTATTTTGTCGCTTTTCATTGTAAAAAACCAATTCCAATTATGAGCCAAAGACAAATTGTTTCTCACTTACTTAAGATGCACCATTTTTTATTGGAAATTTTGGACCATCTAACAGTGACCCTAAATAAAAACTTCTAGAAAAATATACCATGTGTAGAAGTTAAGACTTCCATTGTCAGTTCTCCATTAACGATGATGAACTGTAGTTGAGACTTGTTGGCCATCCTTGCTGACGTAGGGATCTCTGTGGAATTTTTTATGTTATTAAATTTGTTTGTGGTAAAGGGAAAGAACAAGAAAATCGTATGTGATATGGATTTCCATCTGCCGATATAGTTGGATAGTGAAAATATAATCCAAAATAAGATAGATAATTCCTTTTTTGGATAGGCTTCTCTAGTAAAGTAGGTCGAGGTTTACGGCCTTGGTACTGAGATTCAAACTTCCAAGGGGTTATCATTCATGAATTATAGATGTTATATTAGGGGTATTCCTGATAGGATGTGCTAGAATATTGTCTTTAGCTGATTGGATTAATTCCTCAAGCTGGTGCTGAAAAGAAGTAAGTGTGCTTCTGGGTCACCCTTCCAGAAAACTTCTTTCTAAACTATCGGCAGAAAACTTCTTTCTAAACTATTGGCATGATGAATGCCAGTAGTAACCCTCAGAGATTTCCAAGGGTTTCTTGCACATATACTTTAAGAGCTAAGAAATCATAGATTACATCATCTCTAAAGAATCTTGAAGGTGTTTCATGTTTTGTTGGCATATCGGCTAATTGAGTTGTTGGCATTAAAACAATTTGGCTAGATGGTTGATTACCTAACGTGGACTCTTGAATATGAGTTTGGGTTACATAAACTGATAGGTGAGCTTAGGGAACCGATTGGACTAGGTAGGCTAGTTGTTGACCTATGGAATCTCCTTAATTATTCGGCTAAGCTTGGTTGGGATAGCCTTGACTTACCAAGTTTTGCATGAAGGCCTGCAAAGAATGGGTGTTCACTAATAGGGGAGGGAGAACGGGGAGCCCCAGGACTATTGTGGCAGCTAGACCAACGGCCTTGGTTAGCCAGACCCAAGTAAGCCTGTCCTAGACCGGGAGGCCTACTTCTAGAGTTGGGGTCACCCCTTTCGATAGTATTGGGGCCAAAGAGCGCAAAGCCTATGACTACTATTGGACAACATAATCGCTCAAGGCAGGCCTATACTTGAATGCTGATGGGTAGCACCATACTTTTTCTAGGTGCTTTACTCCCAATAGGTGGTTCTTGGATTCGTTGTCTAGTTAAGTGTTGGCTACCAAGGTTGACGTGGTTCGAGCCACTTAGCTACAAATGTCTGGTTAGGAAGCTTAATGGTGCATCCTTGGTTCACTAGGTCCTGCAGGCATGCATGTACATTAGGGTTTGCTTGAAGCTAACCAGGTCATGACCTTGGCTCCTATTAGTGCTAAGGTGGATCGGTGGGCTACCCATGGACCATTGTGAGCCTTGATTAACTTGACCCTTAATTGACTTGCTATCAGGGTTAGAATGGTGAGATGGTGACTGGCCAGTGGGTTTAACCCAACTAAGGTCAGCTGACTTAAGGGTTTGAATGGTTTGAACATTCGGTATGCCTTGGCCGTGCTGATCAGACATAATGCTATACCCCATGCCTTGGAGGATTGCATATATTCTAATTCCCTAATTGTTCAAGTTGCCAAGGGTCGCTGACCTGGCGATACATGGTTCATAAACCCTAGCCATGACGACTATTAATTTGGAGACTTGGACCGTTAGGTATGGTTTCCACATGGATTGAGACCAGACTGACCCACATGGGTGCTATGGGTTGGAGTAGCACCTTGGTGGTGCCTCTCAAACTGACCTAGTGTCTTAGACCTAGGCTGGGCCGAAGTCATATGGTCAGACCGGAATTTGATGGACCCTTAGACATGCTTCCTTACCGACCTGACCAAAGTAGGCTAGCAAAACACACCCAAAAAGGTTCAAAAATTTTGACTTAGTTTTCTATGGATCTTGCCATAGTTTATTTGACCAATGTTCACTACCACCCTTTGAGAAACGACAGCTAACACCTTTATGGTTTAGCAGTCCAAAGTATATCAGGATGCACATGCGCAATCATTTTAAAATTATATAGAAAAGCATAATATAAAGCTATTTACCCTATTTACCTTTAGTATAGGATGGTAAAAAATAATCATGATCATCGGACCTAAAATTAGGTGGTTGTATTTATTTCATTCATCAATTCAAAATAAGTTTTTTTGAATTTTGTGACACACCCAAACTATTTTATTTCACATCGGATGATTATATTTATTATGACCTCCTTCTACCAAAGATAAATCATCTTATGGTCGATAATACCATTACATTAATTTTGCAATATCTTCTTTTTAAATCAAAACGAGTTATTTTTAAGAAATAATATGCACACAATAGAAAATTATGATATTCCATATTTTTACAAAACAATAAGATGAGGAATATAGACAATTTCCTATTTAAATTTCTTCTGCATCGAAAAAACTTTTATTGTACAGGACTCTAGATAGGTATTAAGAATCCATTATTTGATGTCATTTGTGTTTTGATTCCCCAATCTTAAATTGGCCAAAAGACCGTTAGACAAAAACAGTTTGAAATTTAAAAAATAAATAAATAAATAACTAGTGCATTTCTTATTTTACTTCAAAACAAAAACTTAATAAGATTCAAGATATCAAGTTTTACCTCGATCCCCTAAATGTAAGAAAGTTTTATTGTAAAAGGAATTTCTTTTTTCGATAATTTGTAAAACGAATTTTTTACTTTATGAAAGAGAGAAAGATATGGATGGTGACCTTATTCATAAGGATAAGTAATGTGTAACGGGAATTTCCAGCTTTATAAAGCCAGGAAAATATCAAAATGCTATTATTTAACTAAGCAAAACCGATCGCCCTTGTAAAGACAACAAATACTCGCATTGTAAAAAGGGTGACGTTTGCATAAGGTTGCCGCCTTATACTGTAGAAGTAAGGTGTATCTCTAAAATTTGTTTAGAAACCTTATAATGGCTTGAAAATCTATTTCCACTAGTTATAAAATTAAAATTTCAAAAATAGTAGAGATTGAGCAGATCAATAAATATTTGAAAACTTTGAAAATAAACAGTCTGGATAAGTTGCTACAAGATGCACAATTTTTTGGACTTGGAATTCTGTTTTTCTTTATGTCCGTAAATCTCGAGGTCAAGATGATCAATTGGTGGATTTTTTAAAATTGGGACAGTCACTTCTATAGGTTCTTTTAGAGGCACCGTAGCACCGTACTTTAATAATATAAGGTTGCAACCTTATATAGAAATTTTTCTTACAAAAAAAATTAAGTATTTTGAGTATGAATACTAACCCTTAAAGTGCAGGTTAGTAAGGGTGGCTAGGGAACCGACCCGACTAGGGTCCTAGTATGGGTCCATGAATTGGACCCGGTGAGTTGGGTCTGGGTCTAAATATTGGACCCGAATACTATTCGAGTCTCGGTCCGAATCCATGTGGGCCCGATCCGAATAATGTTATTCTATAATTTATATTTAATATATAATATTTAATTAATATTTAAATAAACATAATTATATATTTTAATTATAATATTTAAATAATACATGTATATATTTAACATAACATTTAAATATATTTTATATTTATATATTTATATTTTTTATTTTAGGGTCAGATCCGGATCCAATAACTTCAGGTTTGGTCAGAGTCTGGGTCGGGTCCAAAACCAAACCCCGACCAGTTGCCACCCCTACATGTTGCAACCGTTGAAGGCTCGGAGACGGGTAACCACAAAAATATTTTGCTTGTTCAATCAAAACCAAAGGCCACTGCTTATTTGGTTTTAGCTACCCAGCATTATATTGTACAAATGAAGTATGTAGCATGGTGAACATAAAGGGCCATCTGACTGTCCCTCATCGAAGACAGAGATGATCCGTTTCTCTACTTGCAGACGATAACAGATTTTGAAAGATGGTAGGAATGATCTCCACCATCCATCTCAATGATGAATGATGGATGGACCTACATACTTTCCCTCAATCCTGTCTATAACTGGTTTAGTAGCTTCTAAAAGTTTATAGTAGGAATAGAGTATGGTGCACGTCAAAAAACCATCAACTTCAACTAAATTTCGAGCTCGAGTTGTAACGATATAAAAAGAATTTCAACTTCTAAAATTGTGCATTGTAATATATTACTGAGATTGTAAATTATCAAAGTTTTTACGTGTTAATATATCTACTCGATTTGTATGATTTTTTAATATCAAAATTTCATAATTATGGGAAATAGCTTTTCAGGCCATCATTGATGTTTTGGGGATCACTTACATTTGTTATCTAAGGTTGACGTTTATAAGCCACGACACTATACAAAAAGCCCCTAGATCTTGGTACTTTTTACAGAGCAATGCCAATGCTTTGAAGAAATGGGTGCTATAAACTTACGGAAGAAGGATTGGAAAGAAATACACATCATCGTGTGTGAGGAGTATGGACCCACATTTCGCATAGATATGCTAAAAAACAGAGTCAAATATTTGAAGTATAAGTATAGAAACATTAAATAGCTCTTTCAAAAACCTGGTTTCCATTTTGTTGAAGATACTAAGAGAATAACTCTGGCCTGATTGGGATGAGTATGTTCAGGTAAATTTCAAATACAGGTTCAATTTTTTCTGTAAAAAACCCACATACTGGGATAACTATTGAACCTTTTTAGATTGCACGTGTATAAGCTAATGAAGCAGAAAGGAAGTCGTTCAGCATTGTTTTACCTCTTATGGAACTCATGGATCAAGTTTTCAAAAATGGGCATGGCATAACGCAGAGTATGGAGCAATCTAGTTTCATTAAGTATCATTGTGTTCTTGTGATCAGAACCTATGCAAAGTGGGTTTTTGGACTTCTTCTAAGAGAAATTGCATTTAACTTCTCATTATCTAACTTTGTAAACTTTTTTGTTATCTAATGAGATGCAGTGTTACAGATATGATGTAATATAGGTCATGTACGTAGAGAGAGAAAAGAGAAAGAATCGTAATTGGACCTATAAATCCTAATTGGACCTATAAAATATTGGAAAATATGATTGGAACCATCTAATTTATTTTTAACATTAAGGATAACTTATTCTCAAAAAATATTTTTAATTGGCCATGTGTAAGTACGGAATCATCAACTTATACAATCAATGGCTAAACTGCATTAATAGCAAATAACCAAAACCTAGTGTTCATCTTCATGGTGCTAAACAAGGTAAAATATCAGCTTTTATATATAGATATATATATATATATATATATATATATATATATATATATATATATATTGATTTTTTCCACCAGCCTGCTAAACAATATCGTACTCAAAACTAGCTTTTATATATACCAGAATCAACAAAATCATGTATTGCGATAAACCCAGTATTTTTGTGTACAAGGTCCCAAACAAGGCATAAAGGTAATGGGCATCGAGGCCATCAATTGTGAGATCATTTCACCCAATTCCTCATGCCTCGTTTCGAGAGAAACATGCATTTTTCTGAGTGCCTCCTCCACCTGCCACGAATGAGTAGGAGAGTTTCTAAGCAAATCTAAGATGGATATGTAAGCATGTATTCTATCCAGATGTGTTGGAAGATCATAAGTGGTGGGAGTATTAGTGCTTTCCTCCCCTTGAGCTAGTTGGATATATGGTCCGGAGAGATCGACGGCTGGTTGAGGGGTCGGTGCTGCTACTCATGGTGGCAGCTTAGGTGATTGAGGTGTCGGTATGAAGACCCCTAACCTTTTTGGTAGGGTTTTGGCTTTGAGCCATGCTAGTTTGAAATGTTGTCATCTTCTTGTAAGACAATCAACTTCTTTAGCATCAATGGTGAAGGGGTCATCTTCTGGTAAGCTGACTACTCTGTAGGCCCCTTCCAACCGAATCACCTTCTGAGGAGGTCCTTGCTGGAGGGTGATCACCTTTATTTTAAAGGTAAGGGTTTTGGCTTCTTTGTCTGGCTTTCTTTGGGGGTTGATTCCTGGTTCTGAGGTTGTCTTAAGGATGCTCAAGAATGGATTCCCTCTGTGACCCTAGGTTCTACGATGACTCGGACATTGCTTGGGAAGATCACCAGACTCTCTCCCATGTATTGTTGAGATGGCGGCCTATCCCCTTGGTTCATCAGTTTGCAATGGGAGTGTCGGTGTTGCGGGGGTACTAGGTCAATATAGATTACCATTTTTTTATTGGCCTCCTTAATGGGCTCTTCAAGTTTGGCTATATCGATTGCCCTAGTTTTATCAGATTTTGAACTTGATACTTCAGAGAGATGCACTCTTGGGTGTTATGACCATGGTACCGATGCCACTCGCACCACACCTTGTTTTGTCTTTAGGTTCAAACAGAGATGGTCTTTGGGGAGGAAGATTTAATTTTCCTTGATCAAGAAGGAATCTGAGGACATATACCATGGGTTTCTTCAAAGGAGCAAAATTCCTTGACTTTATAGGTTGATTATATAGTTTGTTCCTATTGTCAACCTTGGCTTGGTAGTTTATTTTTTTGTTTTGCCCGAATTGGGGTTTTGGACCTTAGTGTTGGCTTGATTGAGGATGATTTGATTCACCTTACCAGTTTGTTGGGGTTTTGCTTTGTTCGTAATTTTTGGAGGTTCAGTAGTCTTTTGATTTTTGACTGGCTTAGTACCAGCCATGAGGTATTTGGTCCCATCGTACATCGCGACCCTTTACGACATTACATGGAAGGTCGGAGGGACACCGCCATGACAGAAGAATTTCTCATATTTGAGATTTGCATTTCCTAAGATGGGACCAATCTTAACATGGTCCACTAATGGGCATTCTGCGACCCTGGTAGCTGCAACATTGAATCTGTTGACAAAATCCATGAAGGGTTCATCAAGCTTTATTTAAGGGCCGCAAATTCACCAAGGGAGATAGGGTGTGGCCTTGTGGGGCATGGTAATGCCTTGAAAGTTTCTTGGCAAGAGGCATCTGGGTAGTCTCTCATAAAGTTGTTGTACATGCAGTTGTCGGTCGTCTTTCCCATTGAATCAGTTGTAAACATATGGCAATACAAAACCTGGTGGCAAATCAGCCATGTCGTCTAGGTAAGATTCATCGTAAGATTCCATAGGGACAGGATCATGGATTCATGTTTGCTTGAAAGCATCCTGGAGGTGTTTGACTGTCCTGTCTAGTATTTGGCACCTATATTCTGCTGCAAGGGTTTTCCTAATGGGTTACTCTCGTAGGTGGGTGCTGGGGCTATAGGGTACATAGGTGTGGGTCAATGGACATGATGGGCTTGGGGATAAGCTAGTCCTAGAGGGGGAGGTGGAATGGGCGATAAACCTGTGGGTTGAGGATGGTATGAGGGTTGTGCTTGGTAAGCCCAGGGAAGATCAAAGGTGTGTTGACTAGGCATTACTCTAGGGCCGAGCTGAACTTGACTATGCTGAGGTAGCCCTACATTGGGTTGGGCTGAGAGGTTGGCTATCTGTCCTAAGTTCTGGTTTCTCCTGGCCTAAGCTACGGCTTGGACTAGAGTTTGGTCTGGTATGCTATCTACAAGGGGTGGACTAGGCCCATGGGAAACTGGGCCATAATCAGGTCTGGAATTCTCCCTATGGTAAGAGAACTAACTCTAAGGGGCGGTCGGTCCTGTGAATTATTACCACTACTAGCTTACCCGAACTTACTCCATCTAATGGATATCCCTATTGTCCTGAGCACAAGGTGCTTGATTCTCGAGGTCATCCCTAAAGACATCACCAGCTTGCCCTCTACTGAAGGCTTGGGTATCAAACATGTCCTGGGTCCGACGTCAGGAGGGTTGCAGCATCCCAACCTCTTGGAGGACTGCCCCTGGCCTAACGCCCAGACTAATCAAGGTGCTTCGTGCATTATAAAACGATGGCCCTTAGAATCCAGCTGGTAACCGAGTTGGTCACTAAATAGATAACTGGGGATCCTAATCATTGGCTCGACCGGATCCAATCTTATTGGATTAACCTGAGTCCCATAATCCCAGGGGATTGCTGCATGTTTCGGCCCGAGACAGCGAGTCGACGTCTCCAACCATTCCAGAGACGAGGCAGTGGACTCGAGATCCAGGTCCCGTACTCGGGCCTCCTAGTCGAAAATCATCTTCCTAGATCTAGGCAAACAGATACCAAGTGAAATATTTGGGTACCTCAAGGGTGAGATTTTCGAAATGAGGTAGGGTATCAGGGTACACCCACCTTTGGTCTGAACCACTTCTATAAGAAGCTAGTATTATGGGGGGCTCCTAGAGGCATGGTATATATAGAGAGCGTATTCTCGTTGTGGGCTGGCACTCCCAACTACCTTTCCTCTAGGAACTAGGTGCCTACTCCGAGAACCTTAAGGCTAGATGCAGGGTTTTCGAAAGATATTTGGAAAAGTTTTCAATCGTGTGCGCTGAGTGTGCGAGTAGTGTGTAAGACAGCACAAGTGCGTGTGTAAGAGTGGGACAAGCAGGAACTAGTACTCAGATCAATCAAATGAGCACATGGCATAAGTCGTGCCTAGCGAGGTGCACTTTGAGTCGGAAAAACCGATTGTAGCACAGTGAAAACGTGATGGGTTAGATGCCCTGGCAAGTTTAACCAATGAATGTGGGGCCAATTGGTGCCCAACGATGTGCGCCTTAGGTCAAGATTATGATTAAAGATGCAATTCTAGTGGGAGGCGAGGAGCACCAACAAGTTTGAAAGTGATCAAGTGTGCGCCTGGTAGTTGACATGGACGGAGCGCGTTTAAGATCAGGGATTGACCCTTTTCCAAGAAGCGATTCTGACGGGGGCATAGGCACGCTCGGAGAGGCAGAAAAGAAGCGAGTAGAGAAAGCAAGGAAGCCAATCCCAGTTGTCGAAGGGTGTAAGTGGCCAATGTAGGTGGTAGGGGCGCTAGGGAAGTTGACATGAATAACGAAGTCAAGACCCTGAGTGAAACAAAGAAGGTCCTAACCTCAACAACATTGCCAACATGTCAACGTCAGTGCCCAACGCGCTAGGATATCTCCTGGTACCTTCTGCCATATGGGCATAAAGGTAGTGAGCAGCAAGGCAAGGATGAATTAACGGTGTTAACATGGGTTAAAGTGTGGTTAGCACTAGTGGTAGCATCGTCATGATTAGTCCCCTGGGAGTAGATTAGGGGTCTACATGTGGCGCAACTGTCATCGGTGCCGAAGGAGAAATTTGTGACGCTTGCACTGATACCCTCAAGACTTCCTGCATGGGAAACGGGAGACTCTCAAAGAGAACAACAGGACAGTCGGGGTTTTAGGAGTGTTACAGGGATGAGAGCTACGCAAAAGTAGTTGCCACCGTCGTGCAATAGAAGCCTCTGAGATCCTAGCTACCTCAAAAAAAGGAAGCAGGAAGGAAACAGAGGATTGGGACTAGTCAGACAAGTGTAGATGTTATTTGGACACAAGATCTACCTCCGTTGGGTTTCTCAGACCCAAGAACGAACAATACAACCCTAAAGATGGTCGGAACTAGTTATGATTGATGGCAACCCTTTGAGAGCGGATATGGGGGATGCTTCAACGTCTTGGCAATTCAAAAAGCTTGACGAGCCCTATGGTGGGCACCAGACTATTTATACTTGAAAATTTTGGAAAAATAATAGTAACTTTGCCTGATTTTTTGACCTAAATCGTCAAAAGGGGAAATGATAAACAATGGGTACCATCGAATTACAGTTGGGCCAAGAGTCGGGCCAGAAAGCCTCCCCTCACTCAGTAGAGATCTTCGAAAATTTGGGAAAAAGGGAGAGAGATTTTGAAAAGATTTGAAATAGAATTGAAAGATATAAAACAATAAATAATTAATGTAAAAAGATCTGAGGTCAGTTCAAGCGTGACTTTTTCTGAGATGTCAGAGATTTTTCGATTGAGAGTGGTGCATCAATTAGGTCTGGGTATTGAGGAATATGGATGAGGGTTTTGAATTTTTCCTGGGTTGGTTTTGTGTTAAGATGCGAGGAGGTAGGTTTCGGGTATAAAGGTCATGTCGGGTTCTAAAAATGGCATAGCCTCCACCCCAGATCAACTTACTGGCCAATCTTAAAATAAGGTTCGAATTTTTATTTATAGACAAATGTCATGTCTGATCATCGTCCAAAGCTTATAACTTGAATCTGGGTCATTCATTTGGCTAATGTAGCTTCTATATTTGCTAACGTCCCTGCTAACCGCATCAAATGTAATGATTTTAGGTCATATCAATGATATTCTAACGTTACGGCCTAATGATTTTGGGTGGTGCCATGTTATGCATACAACAGAGTTGCCAGCATCGTCGGGTTCACTCAAAACTCTGTTTTTGTCATTTTGCTCTATTTTGTTCTTAAAATAAGATTGTTGATACTCATGGCGAACGTCCTACCTTCGGTAGGTCATGGCAAGCTCAGCTGGCTGCCTCAGAACTCTTTCTTGGGCGGCGATTTCGCCCAATCAATAATTGTCGTATTAACCAATGGAGTTGCCATCATCATTTATACTAATTATGGGTAATCATTATGTGTCAGTGACCACATTTCAATGCTTGGTGAAGGCCAGTTGGCTCGGCCAATCAGAAAGCAGCGAAGTTGCCACCTTCGCCAACATTTCTTGCTTCCACATTTTAGGCAATGATTGTCTTTTCCTCATTCCAATGTCAGGCGGTTAAACCCCCTTTCCTAGCCAATAGAATTCCGATGTGGTTTGATGATGGTAAAACCTGTTCTATCAATGGTGGGACCCGTGTTGTGCCTGGAATCGCCTTAGAACGAGATTGGAACCCACGTTGGCTCTTCTTATCTATGGTAACTTGTCTTAGGTCCAGGTTTGTCAATTTTGGGCTCCTTTTCTTTTCTTTGGAGGTTTCTTGAGGCTACCTTACTGAATTTTGTGCTCTGCTGCTCGCAGTCTGGGTGACGAGATATGGTTTTTCTAGGTGTTTGGGAAGGATTTAGGTTTTTGGGATGGCTGTCCCGAGATTTTGGTTTACATGCAGTTTTTGGGATGGTTGTCGCGGGATTTTGGTTTACTTGCTCGCAGCAGTGCTTAGATGACCTAAAATGTATGGAAAACATCGGAAAGCTCACTCTTATACCACTTTGTTGGGCTCACATTGTTCTCTCACAACAAAATAGATGCACAATGAAGCTTCACTCCAATCCAAAAATCAAACACTTTTTGTTTGTGCGAAGGAGTGGGAGACAAAAACGACAAGCTTAATAAGGTGAACATCCAAAAGGTTTAATGTGTTTCATCCTTTCAGCCTACATCCATGAGAAAGAGATAAACAATCAACTAAAACAATAGGATTACAAGATTTTGATGATACAAAACTCCTTCTACGAGGCAATTTCTCTCTTGGGTTTCCTATTTCAAGAGGCTCTCCCAATCTCTGTTGTATCCCAAGTCTCTCTCTCTCTCTGAAGTGTTCCTCTTCCTAGAAAGTTCTCTTTCTTGTATTTTCTCTCCTTCCAAGAGGTATTATTTTTTTCTTTCTAGAATACTTATAAATGCAGCCAAACAACTTATTTATATGTGTTGATTAGGGTTGAGTTTAACCATTTCCATGGTCAATGAAAATGATCCAACCCCTTTATGAAATGTTGTTGGGTCCTCTTTAAACGAACCCCGTATTTATGAAAAGAACAGTAAATGATACATCCAAACTAGCTCCAAATAATCATTTTATGTATGGAAAGAAAAATGCATCAAGAATTGTTAGCAACTTTTTTTAAGATAGCCAATATTTTTTCGAGTAATAATTAAGGGAGATTTAATAAAAAAATTATAATTTATTATCAAATTTAAAAAATATTTATTTATATTATATATTTTACCCTCAACACCTATGTTTCGAGAGTGTGCATTGTATATTAATTTACTATTTACGTTCTATACATCAGATTAATCTCAAATTTGGATTGTTGATACTTCTCACCATCTCAAATCTGAAAAAGCAAAAAAAACTCAAAATATATATTTTAAAATAATAAAATAACCAAAATACCCATTTAATTATGAAATGTATAGGAGTTTTTTTGGTTTTTTATTTAATTTAATTATTTTTTGATATTTTTTACAAATGTGTTACGGTGAGAAGTATGGATATTGAACTTAGATATATATATATATATAAAAGCTCACAATAGCTGGCTAGCTATAACAAATAGTAATATAGGTGGAATGGGAGCCGTCAGATCTTCATCATGCGGTTCATAATACATATCACTGTTTTAATTTTAATTATTTTTTTATAAATCGAATCATAATTAAATTTTAGACATGTGTACTAAAACATAGGGCGTACAAATAAAATATATATAAAAAATATTATCTAAAATATAAAATGACTGAAATACCCCTAAAAAATGATGGGGGTATTTTGGTCATTTTAAATTATTGAAAATATTTTTTAAAAATTCTTTTATATGAAGCGCAATAGTGTTATATACACAAAATTTCATATTAATCAGATTTATATAAAAAAATTAAAATTACAATAGTAATGTGCATTTTGAACCGCATGATGAAGATCTAACGGCTCTCATTCCACCTATATACTATTCATTATAACTGGCCAGCTGTTGTAATATATATATATATATATATATATATATATATATATCGAGAGAGAGAGAGAGTGTGTGTGTGTAAACCTTACAATAATTGGGCAGCTACAATGAATAGTAATATAGGTAGGATCACAGCCGTCAAATCTTCATCATATGAATTTTAAATTTTTTTTTATAAATATGATTAAGATAAAATTTTGGGTGTATATACCTAACACTATTGCGCACCATATAAAAAAATTATTTTCAATAATTTAAAATGACTAAATTACCTTTGTCATTTTTCAGGGGTATTTTGATCATTTTATATTTTGGAAAATATTTTTTATGTATTTTTTAATTGTACGCCCTATGTATTAGTACACACGTCTAAAATTTTATTATGATCCTATTTCTATAAAAAAATGAAAATTCATATAGCGATATGTATTCTAAACCACATGATGAAGATCTGACGGCTGGGATTCCACCTATATTACTATTCATTATAGTTACCAAGCTATTGTTAGCTTTTTCCATATATATATATATATATATATATATATATCCTGTCGGGTGTGAGCCAACGGCCCAAATTGATGGGCCCAATCCAATGGCCACGACCTCATTTCGTATTTGAATTTTCATGTTTTTTATACAAATCCAAATCAATTAAAATTTTCAGCGTCAATTTTTAAAAAATATGAGAATCTAAAATAAATATACTGAAAATAATAATTTAAAAATATAAATTGACCAAAATACCCCCAAAACTTTTGGGGGTATTTTGGTCAACTATATTTTGTGAATTATGTTTTTTTATACTTTTATTAGGTGTGCATTGATGAGAAGAATGAACGCCTAAAATTTCAAGTAATTTTGATTTGTGAAAAAAAAAAAATTCAAATACGAAATTAGATTGTAACCGTCTGATCGGCCCAGATTGAATCTGAGCCGTTGGCTGACTCTTTAGCTGTCAGCCCATGGGCTAACAAGATCCTTTCCATATATATATATATATATATTTATATAATTTAGACATCCTAAAAATCGTTGTAATTCAAGTTTGTCTACAATTTTGTCAGAAAATTTATCAGCAAAGAGAATAGATCTATCAATTGGGATAATGGTCCCTTGATTTATATTATGTCCTAAAAATCTAATTTTTGTTAAAAAAAAATTTAACTTTTTAACAGAAACTACTAATCCAGCATTTTTAACTGTATGGATGAAAGTATGAAGATGTTTAAAATGTTGTTCAAGAGATTTAGAAAATACGAGGACGTCATCAATATAAACTAGCATGAATTTATAAAAGGGATTAAAGATATCATTCATTATTTTTTGGAATTCAGATGGAGCATTTTTAAGACCAAAAGGCATAACATTTCATCCTACGGCTTTCCATCCTACGGTTTGCAACTCTTTATTACCAATAAGAATAACAATATGAATAATCCTCAGTCTTCAAATCCTCAGTCTTCAAAAGGAAAAACTCATATGGACTTAGTACCAAGCAACAGGTTTGGGCCTCTTATGCCCATCCACTCCTCTTTGAATCTGACACCTATGTCACCTTTCAAATCCTCAAATGTACCTGAATACTTGATTCAAACTCCTCCTCAAAGTCCAATACAAACTCCAAGTCCGGCGTTTTCCCTGGCAACATACCCAAATAAGCAAACTTCTACCTCTGCCAAATCAGTCTATATAGACACAGCCTTCTTATCAGATATACCTATTTCTGATACCCATGCACAACTTGACCCAAATAAAATAGCTCCCTTTTATCTTGTAAACCACTAAAATCCATCATACGAAGTCAAAACCCGTGAATGGTATGAAGCTATTCTTATGGAAACTGGTTCGGTTTCAATTGTCCATTTTAATCAAGGTACAACTAAAGTATATGCTTACTCCAAATTTCAAATTAAAAAATTACTTTCTTATGATGATTGGGGATGCAAATCCTCTTCAAGGGAAAAAATTATTGAATCCAGAATTCCAATATAAATATTATAAATACGCTGAGAACATTGACGCATGGCACAAAGTATTCTCCTACCAGAATCTAAATAATACTCATTCCTGGTATTTGCAATTCATACTCCCTATTCTTGAAAGATTCCCAAGTTGGTTCCGCCATTGGTTCTTATTATGGGGATCACGGACCCAAATTTCACCTAATGCTTTCCAAGCCTTACAGACAAAATTTGCACAACATAATACTTGTACTGACCTTGATGATTTCTATCTCTACTTCATGGCTATCTACCAAATACCCTGGATCCTAAAATGGGATTACTCTATTTCTGAAAATAATACTAATAATTATGAGTATATTCCCAAACTTGGCAAAACCCTTAAAATCAAATGGTGGGATATTTTCAGTACTAATCCTGCCTCCTTACCCCTTAAACGAATACCTCCTCAAACCAATGTCTTTAACCCACCAGTATATAATACAGTCAGTTTACCCACATTTTCGGCCTATCTGAAGAAAATGAAACAAGCACATCCTAATGCTACCTTAGAAGAACTAGAGCAAAATCTTCTCCATATATTTGCTCCCGATACTACTGCACCAACAACATCAGAAAAAACTGTCCAATCAGGCAATCCCTTATTTGACGACTTCAGCCAAAGACCCGATGCTTAACCCGGCCCGACAGCCTGGCCCGATATGATCCAATATGATCTCCAGACAGATACCTCCATAGTTCGATGATATGACCTCACCATCATAAAAGCAGATGCCTCTGCAGTTCGATGATATGACCTCACCATCATAAAAGAAGAAGCCTCTACAGTTCGACATGACCTCACCAGCATAAAACAGATGCCTCGACAAGAAGATTCCTTTCTTTATAAGTGACAAGACATCCCCAATAGTAAAGATGCCAATTGTTCCTATGCAAATTGATGTGACTACTTTCGAGTCAAATCACAGACTTACGTGTCTTCTTCTCCTTCTTCGTTGCTCGCACGTACCGCTCCCACGAACGCACCAAAGATTCTCCATCATTGTCACCGACATCCTGCTATCTCCTGCACCTGCCACGTATCCCTCTCCAGCGGACACCTAATCTTTTCATCATAGCTGGAATTCCTTCGTCTTTACGCAAGCCCCTCGCAGCCACAAGGATTCCTTCGTCGCTACGTTAACCGCTTTCAGCCACATGTTCTCCTTCGACGTTCATCTATAAATAGCCACCTGCTCAGTTGAAGAGGGCAGATTGCATAAAAAACGCAACAAAGCAGCAGCAGAAATTCTCAAGCTCTCATATTCTCATATTTCCTCTTCTTCTCTCTTTCTGTAGTTTCCTCTTCTTCTCTCTTTCTGTAGACAGTAGGTTAGTCATCTACATTCAGTCATTTGTTTATCATCAAAGTCGGTAACTTCCATATGCCCTTTTTATTTTAGAATGTGTGATTGTAATCTATCTTCTTTACCCTCCTACTATCCTTCTGAGTGGAAAAAGTTTGACAGTCTCTGTATATGTAATCAGTAAGTTATGCAATTTAAATTTGTTTTTACATTCAAAATCCGTGAGTATACTCATACTTCGTGGATCATATTTGATATATCCTGGCTTGCTGTTTTAATTATCATATTTATGTTTCTATATTATGTTACTATTCTACAACAATTAATTGCTTATAACTCTGTAATCTTTTCATATTTAATATAAGTATTGGTAACAGCTTTAGGGTAGATCTTGCGGCGAAAATGGTATCGGAGCCAACCCTGTTTTAGAGATCTAAAAGTTAACACTAGTTCTTCTATCTTAAGAAACTTACTAAATTAATCCATTAAAGAAAGTTGGTTCGAGCATTGAGGTTAGTGACGCTCAGACACCCAGTCAGTTGACCGTTTAGGCCAGGAGAGCCGCTGAGGTCTAGAAGACGTAAGAGGTAGTCAAGGAGGACAGTCCCGATAACACTCAACCGCAACCTAATAATGGAAAAATATATTAAGAATCTGATGGATAAAACAACTAGTACAACTAATAGAACTCTAAGGATCAAAAACAAAGAAGAAATTGTTATTAATGATATTGAAAACCAAATACAAAGTTGGAACATACCTAAAGTTCCAATATCAGATGTCTATAAGAAAGGCACATTCGATCTAAAAATTGGATATGCTATTCAAACAGTAGAAGAAACTTTATCTGTTACAAATAATCAAGAAGACTTTCAATTACTATCTCAAAAGATATTACAAGTCTATAAAGCAAAAAACTATAAATATTTACATATAGGCCCTTGACTCGTTTAGGACTAAATAATTCTATCCTAGTCTGCTTATGTGATACTAGGCATAATAGATTCGTGATACTAGGCATAATAGATTTTCTGATTCACTGTTAGGAATGGTTGAATCCAGTTTATGTAGTGGACCAATATATTTCAACTGTTTTCCAAATTATTCTGTATCTCTTACAGATCCAAATATTCTAAATGTTTTATCTTTAAATCTTAAAACTCAAGGATTTAATATGATGACAGGTTCTCAAAATATAGCCATTGTTTATCGAATTTATTACAAAGTAATGACTACATTATGTCCAAATGTACTCCAAATAAATACGAGAGGACAAACAATATTTTTTCAAACCAATATGGAAAAATCAAATACAATTGTTCCAAAAAACAATATCATGGTCAGATATTGTTCTACCCCAAACATGGTCTATCCATAATGAAAACCAACCATCACAAAAATCCACTCAAAATATTCCAGACAAAATTATTGAATATAAAGACGGAAATATTGAAACACAGTTCACCACAAAAGATAGAATATGGATAATGCATCCATCTCAGGTACTTCAAGTACTCATTCTTTCCGAGAACCAGAACCTCCAAGAAAATCCATTACTACTTATAATAGAATTCCTCCTATCATAAATATTCCATCCACACCAAAACCACAAATTGATGGACTCCTACGAACGTCTGATAATATCATTATTCCCCAATACAGAGAAGCTCAAGAAGAACCTGCTGAAGCAGAGTTCATTCAAGTATTACAACTTGAAGAAACATTTGATAAAGAATACATCATAAAAGATTTTTTATCTCCAGAAAATAAAAACATTAAAGAATATTATGTAGCAGAATTTGAACCTAGATTAGTGGAATTATTTCACATAAGATTTAATAAATGGAGAAAAAAGGGAAATAAAGGAACATGTTTTTTCGATTGGCTAAAAGACATTTTAACCCAAAAAGGTATTCCTATTCCTAATTTTGAAATAAATACACTAGAAACTCAATATACAGTATTTAATACTACTGAAGGAAATACAATTAAAGCCATACATCCTCCTGAACAAAGCTTGAAAATACAAGGAGTTGCTACTATGGTATCAGCTACTAAAACCCTTGCTACTCCAGAACAAAATATAGGATCCTCATCCTCATCCTCAACCCAAATGGTTGTGTAAGAAACAGTAGCTACACCATATAAACTCAATAATGCAAATATAGCTCGTATAGAATTACTTCCACACATAATTGAAAAAATAATTATACAAATCTCTGCCTCCATACACTTGGACAAAAAACTAATAGAATAGAAAACTTATTACATCCTCCCATTTATAAGGAGAAAAAACAATTATTATTTTTTAAACCTCCTCCTGACCTGAATAAAGAAAAATTTCATATAGGTGATGATAATAAAACACTTATGGATCAATTAATCTCCAAATTATCCAAATTAGAAATAAAAGATCCCACACAAATAATTGTTCTACCAGACAATGATAAAGGAAAAGCAAAAATCTCTGAACATGATAATATGACTCTACAAGAAGAAATACTTTTCCAAACCAATAAAACCATAGAACCACCAATTGCCAACACAATAAAAAATATGCAAACAGCGTTTTCTGAAATTCAAATCACTCCAGATACTATAAATCGAATCAATTACAGTAAAAATTGACAACCAATAAATGCCCGACCATATTATAAAAGACCAACCCCAGTCGATATCCAATTAGAAGAAGACCTGACAAGTCATACTTCTACATATACGGGTCGAACTATTATAGATTGGAATATTGATGGAATTTCTGATCACCGAATCTTAGATACAATGAAACACATGACTATGTATGCTTCGGCATGTAAAATGGCTGGTAGCCATGACCAAGAAAATAGTCATCTTGATCACTAGAAAGAAAAATTCGTAGCAGGATTATCATATCTATTTGCTGAAAAAGTAAAAGAACGTCTAAAAAATAAAAATAGTGGTATAATCAATTACTCTCAATATACGTTAGGAGAATTATCTTCAGAAATCTGTGCTGAAGGCTTAGCCCTATGTACAGATTTGAAACTTAAAAAGCAACTTGATAAACAAAACCTAAGTGGTAAAAAAGAGTTAGGAGATTTCTGCCAACAATTTGGCTATCATATGGATCAAACTCATATAGTTAAAACCAAACCACATAAAATACATAAAATATATAAAAAGAAAAAACATCAGAGTAAACCCGAAAAAACACATAAGTCTTTTCCAACCAAACAAAAAAATTATAGAAAATTTACTAAACGTTTTGCTTCCAAATCATCCCAACAAAATAAAAAGAAATTACCCGTTTGTTATACATGTGGCAAAGTAGGCCATTATAAAAGCCAATGCAAGGTCAAACAAAAACCAGACTCCATTACATTAGATGAGTCTGTCAGAAATAAAATCTATGATATTATTCAAATATATGATTCGTCTGATAGTTCCGATACAGACACTACTTCCTCAAGTAGTGATACTTCTTTTATAGGAACAATACATAATGATGATTTTTATTGGTCAGATATTAGCTCTAATACAGAAGAAAAAATATGTCGATGTCCTATTACAACTTTTGGTATTCATACTTTAACAAAAGAAGACAATCTTATTTTAGATTTAATAGGAAAAATATCGGATCCTGATAAAAAAAGAGAAATAATTACTCAGTTTATCAATTTAACTAAAACAAAAACAAAACATATGCCATTAGTTAAATCTCCTGATAATTATAATTTTTTCTAATATCATGAAACGTATCAGTCAGCATGAAGCCAATCAGTCACCGATTGTAAAGCCGCTAAAGACATTCTGCAAAAAGATGTTCAAAACTTTGTCTCCAAACAAATATTCGCCCGATGGCAGGCTCTTTTATCTGCTTTTGATTTTTCTATTGAGCATCTTCACGGTTCTACTAATTCTTAACCTGACTTTTTAACCCCGTGAATTTTTGCAGGGGGGACCGCATATACCCATCTCATCCTAAAAACGATACAATTTCATCCTACGGTTTGCAACTCTTTATTACCAATAAGAATAACAATATGAACAATCCTCAGTCTTCAAAAGGAAAAACTCCTATGGACTTAGTACCAAGCAACAGGTTTGGGCCTCTTATGCCCATCCACTCCTCTTTGAATCTGACACCTATGTCACCTCTCAGATCCTCAAATGTACCTGAATACTTGATTCAAACTCCTCCTCAAAGTCCAATACAAACTCCAAGTCCGGCGTTTTCCCCGGCAACATACCCATATAAGCAAACTTCTACCTCTGCCAAATCAGTCTATATAGACACAGCCTTCTTATCAGATATACTTATTTCTGAAACCCATGCACAACTTGACCCAAATAAAATAGCTCCCATTTATCCTGTAAACCACTTAAATCCATCATACGGAGTCAAACCCATGAATGGTATGAAGCTAGTCTTATTGAAACTGGTTTGGTTTCAATTGTCCATTTTTATCAAGGTACAACTAAAGTATATGCTTACTCCAAATTTCAAATTAAAAAATTACTTTCTTATGATGATTGAGGATGCAATCCTCTTCAAGGGAAAAAATTATTGAATCCAGAATTCCAAAATAAATATTATAAATATGCTGAGTACATTGACGCATGGCACAAAGTATTCTCCTACCAGAATCCAAATAATACTCATTCCTGGTATTTGCAATTCAAACTCCCTATTTTTGAAAGATTCCCAAGTTGGTTCTGCAATTGGTTCTTATTATGGGGATCACAGACCCAAATTTTACCTGATGCTTTCCAAGCCTTACAGACAAAATTTGCACAACATAATACTTGTACTGACCTTGATGATTTCCATCTCTACTTCATGGCTATCTACCAAATACCCTGGATCCTAAAATGGGATTACTCTATTTCTGAAAATAATACTAATAATTATGAGTATATTCCCAAACTTGGCAAAACCCTTAAAATCAAATGGTGGGATATTTTCAGTATTAATTCTGCCTCCTTACCCCTTAAACGAATACCTCCTCAAACCAATGTCTTTAACCCACCTGTATATAATACAGTCAGTTTACCCACATTTTCGGCCTATCTGAAGAAAATGAAACAAGCACATCCTAATGCTACCTTAGAAGAACTAGAGCAAAATCTTCTCCAAATATTTGCTTCCGATACTACTGCACCAACAACATCAAAAGAAACTGTCCAATCAGGCAATCCCTTATTTGACGACTTCAGCCAAAGACCCGATGCTTAACCCGGCCCGACAGCCTGGCCCGATATGATCCAATATGATCTCCAGACAGATACCTCCATAGTTCGATGATATAACCTCACCATCATAAAAGCAGATGCCTCTACAGTTAGATGATATGACCTCACCATCATAAAAGAAGAAGCCTCTACAGTTCGACACGACTTCACCAGCATAAAGCAGATGCCTCGACAAGAAGATTCCCTTCTTTATAAGTGACAAGACATCCCCAATAGTAAAGATGCCATTTGTTCCTATGCAAATTGATGTGACTAATTTCGGGTCAAATCACAGACTTACGTGTCTTCTTCTCCTTCTTCGTTGCTCGCACGTACCGCTCCCACGAACGCACCAAAGATTCTCCATCATTGTCACCGACATCCTGCTATCTCCTGCACCTGCCACGTATCCCTCTCCAGCGGACGCCTTATCTTTTCATCATAGCTGAAATTCCTTCGTCTTTACGCAAGCCCCTCGCAGCCACAAGGATTCCTTCGTCGCTACGTTATCCTCTCTCAACCACATGCTCTCCTTCGACGTTCATCTATAAATAGCCATCTGCTCAGTTGAAGAGGGCAGACTGCATAAAGGACGCAACAAAGCCGCAGCAGAAATTCTCAAGCTCTCATATTCTCATATTTCTTCTTCTTCTCTCTTTCTGTAGTTTCCTCTTCTTCTCTCTTTCTGTAGACAGTAGGTTAGTCATCTACATTCTGGCATTTGTATATCATCAAAGTCGGTAACTTCCATATGCCCTTTTTATTTTAGAATGTCTGATTGTAATCTATCTTCTTTACCCTCCTACTATCCTTTTGAGTGGAAAAAGTTTGCCAGTCTCTGTATATGTAATCAGTAAGTTATGCAATTTAAATTTGTTTTTACATTCAAAATCCGTGAGTATACTCATACTTCGTGGATCATATTTGATATATCCTGGCTTGCTGTTTTAATTATCATATTTATGTTTCTATATTATGTTACTATCCTACAACAATTAATTGCATATAACTCTGTAAACTTTTCATCTTTAAGATAAGTATTGGTAACAGCTTTAGGGTAGATCTTGCGGCGAAAATGCATTGGCTTTTATAATGGCCTACTTTGCCACATTTATAACAAACGGGTAATTTCTTTTTATTTTGTTGGGATGATTTGGAAGCAAAACGTTTAGTAAATTTTTTATAATTTTTTTGTTTGGTTGGAAAAGACTTATGTGTTTTTTCGGGTTTACTCCGATGTTTTTTCTTTTTATATATTTTATATATTTTATGTGGTTTGGTTTTATCTATATGAGTTTGATCCATATGATAGCCAAATTGTTGGCAGAAATCTCCTAACTCTTTTTTACCACTTAGGTTTTGTTTATCAAGTTGCTTCTTAAGTTTCAAATCTGTACATAGGGCTAAGCCTTCAGTACATATTTCTGAAGATAATTCTCCTAACGTATATTGAGAGTAATTGATTATGCCACTATTTTTATTTTTTAGACGTTCTTCAGCAAATAGATATGGTAATCCTGCTACGAATTTTTCTTTCCAGTGATCAAGATGACTATCTTCACGTATGAGTAATCGAGAGAAAAGGACGTCTTTATACCATTTATAATGAGATAGGGTAGGGCAACGTAAATTAGATAAGAGATCAGCAGTTCGAGCTACAAGTATTGAAGTATTTCCTATAAAATGAAGAGCAATGGTATATATTAAAGAATTGACAGCATCACTTTCAGAATATATCATATTCTGGTTGTGTTCATTTTTTGCTGTCCATTATCGAGTATTAGTTAATATTTGTTGTTTTGTTTGTTCATTGAGATAGGAATCCCACCATCCTCTTAACCATCCGGTGAATCCTGAGACTATGGCTTTTGCTATTTCTTAGCCATGGCTACCAGCCATTTTACAAGCCGAAGCATACATAGTCATGTGTTTCATTGTATCTAAGATTCGGTGATCAGAAATTCCATCAATATTCCAATCTATAATATTTCGACCCGTACATGTAGAAGTATGACTTGTCAGGTCTTCTTCTAATTGGATATCAACTGGGGTTGGTCTTTTATAATATGGTCGGGCATTTATTGGTTGCCAATTTTTACTGTAATTGATTCAATTTATAATATCTGGAGTGATTTGAATTTCAGAAAACACTGTTTGCATATTTTTTATTGTGTTGGCAATTGGTGGTTCTATGGTTTCATTGGTTTGGAATTGATGGACTCCTACGAACGTCTGATAATATCATTATTCCCCAATACAGAGAAGCTCAAGAAGAACCTGCTGAAGCAGAGTTCATTCAAGTATTACAACTTGAAGAAACATTTGATAAAGAATATATTATAAAAGATTTTTTATCTCCAGAAAATAAAAAAATTAGAGAATGGTATGTAGCAGAATTTGAACCTAGATTAGTGGAATTATTTCACATAAGATTTAATAAATGGAGAAAAAAGGGAAATAAAGGAACATGTTTTTTCGATTGGCTAAAAGACATTTTAACCCAAATGGGTATTCCTATTCCTAATTTTGAAATAAATACACTAGAAACTCAATATACAGTATTTAATACTACTGAAGGAAATACAATTAAACTCATACATCCTCCTAAACAAAGCTTGAAAATACAAAGAGTTGCTACTATGGTATCAGCTACTAAAACCCCTGCTACTCCAGAACAAAATATAAGATCCTCATCCTCATCCTCAACCCAAATGGTTGTGTATGAAACAGTAGCTACACCATATAAACTCAATAATGCAAATATAGCTCGTATAGAATTACTTCCACACATAATTGAACAAAATAATTATACAAATCTCTGCCTCCATACACTTGGACAACAAACTAATAGAATAGAAAACTTATTACATCCTCCCATTTATAGGGAGAAAGATCTACCCTAAAGCTGTTACCAATACTTATCTTAAATATGAAAAGATTATAGAGTTATAAGCAATTAATTGTTGTAGAATAGTAACATAATATAGAAACATAAATATGATAATTAAAACAGCAAGCCAGGATATATCAAATATGACCCACGAAGTATGAGTATACTCACGGATTTTGAATGTAAAAACAAATTTAAATTGCATAACTTACTGATTACATATACAGAGACTGTCAAACTTTTTCCACTCAGAAGGATAGTAGGAGGGTAAAGAAGATAGATTACAATCACACATTCTAAAATAAAAAGGGCATATGGAAGTTACCGACTTTGATGATATACAAATGACTGGATGTAGAAGACTAACCTACTGTCTACAGAAAGAGAGAAGAAGAGGAAACTACAGAAAGAGAGAAGAAGAGGAAATATAAGAATATGAGAGCTTGAGAATTTCTGCTGCTGCTTTGTTGCGTCCTTTTTGCAGGCTGCCTTCTTCAACTGAGCAGGTGGCTATTTATAGATGAACGTCGAAGGAGAACATGTGTGAGAGAGCATAACGTAGCAACGAAGGAATCCTTGTGGTTGCGAGGGGCTTGCGTAAAGACGAAGGAATTCCAGCTATGATGAAAAGATAAGGTATCCGCTGGAGAGGGATACGTAGCAGATGCAGGAGATAGCAGGATGTCGGTGACAATGATGGAGAATCTTTGGTGCGTTCGTGGGAGAGCGGTACGTGCGAGCAACGAAGAAGGAGAAGAAGACACGTAAGTCTGTGATTTGACCCGAAATTAGTCACATCAATTTGTATAGGAACAAATGGCATCTTTACTATTGGGGATGTCTTGTCACTTATAAAGAAGGGAATCTTCTTGTCGAGGCATTTGCTTTATGCTGGTGAGGTCGTGTCGAACTGTAGAGGCATCTTCTTTTATGATGGTGAGGTCATATCATCGAACTGTAGAGGCATCTACTTTTATGATGGTGAGGTCATATCATCGAACTATGAAGGTATCTGTCTAGAGATCATATTGGATCATATCGGGCCAGGCTGTCGGGTCAGGTTAAGCATCGGGTCTTTGGCTGAAGTCGTCAAATAAGGGATTGCCTGATTGGACAGTTTTTTCTGATGTTGTTGGTGCTGTAGTATCGGGAGCAAATATTTGGAGAAGATTTTGCTCTAGTTCTTCTAAGGTAGCATTAGGATGTGCTTGTTTCATTTTCTTCAGATAGGCCGAAAATGTGGGTAAACTGACTGTATTATATATTGGTGGGTTGAAGACATTGGTTTGAGGAGGTATTCGTTTAAGGGGTAAGGAGGCAGGATTAGTACTGAAAATATCCCACCATTTGATTTTAAGGGTTTTGCCAAGTTTGGGAATATACCCATAATTATTAGTATTATTTTCAGAAATAGAGTAATCCCATTTTAGGATCCAGGGTATTTGGTAGATAGCCATGAAGTAGAGATGGAAATCGTCTAGGTCAGTACAAGTATTATGTTGTGCAAAATTTGTCTGTAAGGCTTGGAAAGCATCAGGTAAAATTTGGGTCTGTGATCCCCATAATAAGAACCAATGGCGGAACCAACTTGGGAATCTTTCAAAAATAGGGAGTTTGAATTGTAAATACCAGGAATGAGTATTATTTGGATTCTGGTAGGAGAATACTTTGTGCCATACGTCAATGTACTCAGCATATTTATAATATTTATATTGGAATTCTGGATTCAATAATTTTTTCCCTTGAAAAGGATTGCATCCCCAATCATCATAAAAAAGTAATTTTTTAATTTGAAATTTGGAGTAAGCATATACTTTAGTTGTACCTTGATAAAAATGGACAATTGAAACCGAACCAGTTTCCATAAGAATAGCTTCATACCATTCACGGGTTTTGACTCCGTATGATGGATTTAAGTGGTTTACAAGATAAAAGGGAGCTATTTTTTTGGGTCAAGTTGTGCATGGGTATCAGAAATAGGTATATCTGATAAGAAGGCTGCGTCTATATAGACTGATTTGACAGAGGTAGAAGTTTGCTTATTTGGGTATGTTGCCGGGGAAAACGCCGGACTTGGAGTTTGTATTAGACTTTGAGGAGGAGTTTGAATCAAGTATTCAGGTACATTTGAGGATCTGAGAGGTGACATAGGTGTCAGATTCAAAGAGGAGTGGATGGGCATAAGAGGCCCAAACCTGTTGCTTGGTACTAAGTCCATATGAGTTTTTCCTTTTGAAGACTGAGGATTATTCATATTGTTATTCTTATTGGTAATAAAGAGTTGCAAACCGTAGGATGGAAAGCCGTAGGATGAAATTGTATCGTCTTTAGGATGAGATGGGTATATACGGTCCCCCCTGCAAAATTTCACGGGTTAAAAAGTCAGGTAAAGAATTAGTAGAACCGTGAAGATGCTCAATAGAAAAATCAAAAGCAGATAAAAGAGCCTGCCATCGGGCGAATATTTGTTTGGAGACAAGGTTTTGAACATCTTTTTACAGAATGTCTTTAGCGGCTTTACAATCGGTGCGGATAAGAAAGTGTTGATTCAAAATATCAATCTGGAATTTACAAACACAGTGAATAATGGCAAGTAAATTCTTTTTTGACAGTAGAATAATTTTTTTGGGTTGGATTCCAGGCTTTGGAAGTAAATCGTATTAATTGTTCTTTAGAATTAATAGATTGTTTTAATATACCACCTAGTCCTAATTCAGAAGCATCACATTCGATGATTTTAGAAGCTGTTGGATCAGACAAAGTTAAACATGGAAGTTCTTTGGCCTTAAGTTTACGTCGCTGTACGGCCAAGGTATGAACATCAGTCCAAGGTGGAGGATTCTTCTTTAATCGGTCATATAAAGGTTTAGCATCAAGAGCTAAATTTTGGTAAAAATCACTTATATAATTTAGACATCCTAAAAATCGTTGTAATTCAGTTTTGTCTAAAATTTTGTCAGGAAATTTATCAGCAAATAGAATAGATCTATCAATTGGGAGAATGGTCCCTTGATTTATATTATGTCCTAAAAATCTAATTTTTGTTTGAAAAAGATTTAACTTTTTAGCAGAAACTACTAATCCATCATTTTTAATTGTATGGATGAAAGTATGAAGATGTTTAAAATGTTGTTCAAGAGATTCAGAAAATACGAGGACGTCATCAATATAAACTAGCATGAATTTATAAAAGGGATTAAAGATATCATTCATTATTTTTTGGAATTCAGATGGAGCATTTTTAAGACCAAAAGGCATAACATTCCATTCATATTGTCCAAAACGGACATTAAATGTTGTTTTATATTTATCTTCTTCTTTTATCTGTATTTGCCAAAAATCAGATTTTAAATCGAATTTAGAGAAGATTACATCATGTAAGAGTCTATCGAGTAAATCTTTTTTGTTTGGAATGGGATATCTAATCCATTGTAAGACTTTATTGCGGGGTTTATAATTAATGACTAATCGTGGAACTCCTCGTTCTTGCTCAGCATTTTTATTGACATAGAAAGCAGAGCAGCTCCAGGGAGATGAACTAGGACGTATAAGTTTCTTATGGAGTAAATCTTTTATTTCATGATGACACGTTTGTAATAATTCTGTGTTCATTTGGATAGGTCTATCTTTTGTTGGTAGTTTTGTTTCACTGAAATTTGGTTCATGTGGTAGTCCAACAATATGTTGTTTTCTATGCCAAAAGGCGTTTGGTAAATCATTATATATTTCGCTTTCAATAAAACTTTTGAGTTGTTGTATATTTTGTATCATATCATTAGTTTGAAGTTTTTCACTGATAATTTTATGTTTGATTTCAAGTTGTAATGATCTTATAAAATTTTCTTTTTGTTTGATATTTTGTTTGACAGTATTGATTTCTTTAATTTTGGGTTTATCAAGAAATTCAAATTTTATAGGGGTACCATGAGTATTTGTTTCAATACCTGTATGGGAAATAGTAACTGGATATAATAGAGTGAGGAAAGGTACGCCAAGGATTACAGCTTGGCTGAGTCCTTTGACCATAATAAATGGAGTAGGAAAACAATGTCCTTCAGTACAAATTTTGGCATTAGATAACTTGTATTTTATGAATAGTCTACTTCCATCTGCAGTATTAAGGATTTGGGTAGTTTTATCAAAGTATTTAGTAGGGACTAATCCTTCATTGAGGCAATTCAGATCAGCACCTGAATCTACCAAGGCTAGAGATTGGAATTCATATTCATCATTTATGACAATGGTTATTAGCACAAACCATTTTTGTGTGATTACTCGGTTTAGAACATTTACAGATTGTCTGGTGGATGATTCGCATTTAGTTAGATAATCATTGGGATGATATGATTTGAGTAAATGGTTAAATTCTATGACATCTGTATCAGTATCTATTTCGGAGGTATTGTCATGGAGTTCAAGGATTTGAATTCTATTTTTTAATTGGGTTAATTCTACCTTAACTATATTGGCTTCGGCTTTGAGTTCAGCAATGGAAGGTTCTTTTTGGGTGGCTTCATGCTGACTGATACGTTTCATGATATCAGAAAAATTATAATTATCAGGAGGTTTAACTAATGGCATATGTTTTTTTTTTGTTTTAGTTAAATTGATAAACTGAGTAATTATTTCTCTTTTTTTCATCAGGATCCGATATTTTTTCTATTAAATCTAAAATAAGATTGTCTTCTTTTGTTAAAGTATGAATACCATAAGTTGTAATAGGACATTGACATATTTCTTCTTCTGTATTAGAGCAAATATCTGACCAATAAAAATCATCATTATGTATTGTTCCTATAAAAGAAGTATCACTACTTGAGGAAGTAGTATCTGTATCGGAACTATCAGACGAATCATATATTTGAATAATATCATAGATTTTATTTCTGATAGACTCATCTAATGTAATGGAGTCTAGTTTTTGTTTGACCTTGCATTGGCTTTTATAATGGCCTACTTTGCCACATTTATAACAAACGGGTAATTTCTTTTTATTTTGTTGGGATGATTTGGAAGCAAAACGTTTAGTAAGTTTTCTATAATTTTTTTGTTTGGTTGGAAAAGACTTATGTGTTTTTTTGGGTTTACTCCGATGTTTTTTCTTTTTATATATTTTATGTATTTTATGTGGTTTGGTTTTATCTATATGAGTTTGATCCATATGATAGCCAAATTGTTGGCAGAAATCTCCTAACTCTTTTTTACCACTTAGGTTTTGTTTATCAAGTTGCTTTTTAAGTTTCAAATCTGTACATAGGGCTAAGCCTTCAGCACAGATTTCTGAAGATAATTCTCCTAACGTATATTGAGAGTAATTGATTATACCACTATTTTTATTTTTTAGACGTTCTTTTACTTTTTCAGCAAATAGATATGGTAATCCTGCTACGAATTTTTCTTTCCAATGATCAATATGACTATCTTCACGTATGAGTAATCGAGAGAAAAAGACGTCTTTATACCATTTATAATGAGATATGGTAGGGCAACGTAAATTAGATAAGAGATCAGCAGTTTGAGATGCAATTATTGAAGTATTTCCTATAAAATGAAGAGCAATGGTATATATTAAAGAATTGACAGCATCACTTTTAGAATATACCATATCCTGGTTGTGTTCATTTTTTGCTGTCTATTGTCGAGTATTAGTTAATATTTGTTGTTTTGTTTGTTCATTGAGATAGGAATCCCACCATCCTCTTAACCATCCGGTGAATCCTGAGACTATGGCTTTTGCTATTTCTTGGTCATGGCTACCAGCCATTTTACATGCCGAAGCATACATAGTCATGTGTTTCATTGTATCTAAAATTCGGTGATCAGAAATTCCATCAATATTCCAATCTATAATAGTTCGACCCGTATATGTAAAAGTATGACTTGTCAGGTCTTCTTCTAATTGGATATCAACTGGGGTTGGTCTTTTATAATATGGTCGGGCATTTATTGGTTGCCAATTTTTACTGTAATTGATTCGATTTATAGTATCTGGAGTGATTTGAATTTCAGAAAACACTGTTTGCATATTTTTTATTGTGTTGGCAATTGGTGGTTCTATGGTTTCATTGGTTTGGAAAAGTATTTCTTCTTGTAGAGTCATATTATCATGTTCAGGGATTTTTGCTTTTCCTTTATCATTGTCTA
Source organism: Amborella trichopoda (assembly GCF_054954075.1). Classification (NCBI taxonomy): domain Eukaryota; kingdom Viridiplantae; phylum Streptophyta; class Magnoliopsida; order Amborellales; family Amborellaceae; genus Amborella; species Amborella trichopoda. The sequence continues at coordinate 7,008,678 of NC_142346.1, forward strand.
GTAGAACAATTGTTTGTTTGGGATCTTTTTTTTTCTAATTTGGATAATTTGGAGATTAATTGATCCATAAGTGTTTTATTATCATCACCTATATGAAATTTTTCTTTATTCAGGTCAAGAGGAGGTTTAAAAAATAACAATTGTTTTTTCTCTTTATAAATGGGAGGATGTAATAAGTTTTCTATTCTATTAGTTTGTTGTCCAAGTGTATGAAGGCAGAGATTTGTATAATTATTTTGTTCAATTCTGTGTGGAAGTAATTCTATACGAGCTATATTTGCATTATTGAGTTTATATGGTGTAGCTACTATTTCATACACAACCATTTGGGTTGAGGATGAGGATGAGGATCCTATATTTTGTTCTGGAGTAGCAGGGGTTTTAGTAGTTGATACCATAGTAGCAACTCCTTATATTTTCAAGCTTTGTTCAGGAGGATGTATGGCTTTAATTGTATTTCCTTCAGTAGTATTAAATACTGTATATTGAGTTTCTAGTGTATTTATTTCAAAATTAGGAATAGGAATACCTTTTTGGGTTAAAATGTCTTTTAGCCAATCGAAAAAACATGTTCCTTTATTTCCCTTTTTTCTCCATTTATTAAATCTTATGTGAAATAATTCTACTAATCTAGGTTCAAATTCTGCTACATACCATTCTCTAATGTTTTTATTTTTTGGAGATAAAAAATCTTTTATGATGTATTATTTATCAAATGTTTCTTCAAGTAGTAATATTTGAATGAACTCTGCTTCAGCAGGTTCTTCTTGAGCTTCTCTGTATTGGGGAATAATGATATTATCAAACGTTCGTAGGAGTCCATCAATTTGTGGTTTTGGTGTTGATGGAATATTTATGATAGGAGGAATTCTATTATAAGTAGTAATGGATTTTCTTGGAGGTTCTAGTTCTCGGAAAGAATGAGTACTTGAAGTACCTGAGATGGATGCATTATCCATAATTATATCATTTGTGGTGAACTGTATTTCAATATTTCCGTCTGTATATTCAATAATTTTGTCTAGAATATTTTGAGTGGATTTTTGTGATGGTTGGTTTTCATTATGGATAGACCATGTTTGGGGTAGAACAATATCTGACCATGATATTGTTTTTGGTACAATTGTATTTGATTTTTCCATATTGGTTTGAAAAAATATTATTTGTCCTCTCGTATCTATTTGGAGTACATTTGGACATAATGTAGTCATTACTTTGTAATAAATTCGATAAACAATGGCTATATTTTGAAAACCTGTCATCATATTAAATCCTTGAGTTTTAAGATTTAAAGATAAAACATTTAGAATATTTGGATCTGTAAGAGATGCAGAATAATTTGGAAAACAGTTGAAATATATTGGTCCACTACATAAACTGGATTCAACCATTCCTAGTAGTGAATCATAAAATCTATTATGCCTAGTATCACGTAAGCAGCCTAAGATAGAATTATTTAGTCCTAAACGAGTCAAGGGTTTTACAGCTATTTGAATTAATCCTATATGTAAATATTTATAGTTTTTTGCTTTATGGACTTGTAATATCTTTTGAGATAGTAATTGAAAAGTCTTCTTGATTATTTGTAACAGATAAAGTTTCTTCTACTGTTTTAATAGCATATCCGATTTTTAGATCGAATGTGCCTTTCTTATAGACATCTAATATTGGAACTTTAGGTATGTTCCAATTTTGTATTTGGTTTTCAATATCATTAATAACAATTTCTTCTTTGTTTTTTATCCTTAGAGTTCTATTAGTTGTACTAGTTGTTTTATCCCTCAGATTCTTAATAAATTTTTCCATTATTAGGTTGCGGTTGAGTGTTATCTGGACAGTCCTCCTTGACTACCTCTTACGTCTTCTAGACCTCAGCAGCTCTCCTGGCCTAAACGGTCAACTGACTGGGTGTCTGAGCGTCTCTAACCTCAATGCTCGGACCAACTTTCTTTAATGGATTAATTTAGTAAGTTTCTTAAAATAAAAGAACTAGTGTTAACTTTTAGATCTCTAAAACAGGGTTGGCTCTGATACCATTTTCATAAAGATGCCTCTATAGTTCGACACGACCTCACCAGCAAAAAGCAGATGCCTCGACAAGAAGATTCCCTTCTTTATAAGTGACTAGACATCCCCAATAGTAAAGATGCCATTTGATCCTATGCAAATTGATGTGACTAATTTCGGGTCAAATCATAGACTTACGTGTCTTCTTCTCGTTCTTCGTTGCTCGCACGTACCGCTCCCACGAATGCACCAAAGATTCTCCATCATTGTCACCGACATCCTGCTATCTTCTGCGCCTGCCACGTATCCCTCTCCAGCGGACACCTTATCTTTTCATCATAGCTGGAATTCCTTCGTCTTTACACAAGCCCCTCGCAGCCACAAGGATTCCTTCGTCGCTATGTTATCCTCTCTCAGCCACATGTTCTCCTTCGACGTTCATCTATAAATAGCCACCTGCTCAGTTGAAGAGGGCAGACTACATAAAGGACGCAACAAAGCAGCAGCAGAAATTCTCAAGCTCTCATATTCTCATAGTCCCTCATCTTCTCTCTTTCTGTAGTTTCCTCTTCTTCTCTCTTTCTGTAGACAGTAGGTTAGTCATCTACATTCAATCATTTGTATATCATCAAAGTCGGTAACTTCCATATGACCTTTTTATTTTAGAATGTGTGATTGTAATCTATCTTCTTTACCCTCCTACTATCCTTCTGAGTGGAAAAAGTTTGCCAGTCTTTGTATATGTAATCAGTAAGTTATGCAATTTAAATTTGTTTTTACATTCAAAATCCGTGAGTATACTCATACTTCGTGGATTATATTTGATATATCCTGGCTTGCTGTTTTAATTATCATATTTATGTTTCTATATTATGTTACATTCTACAACAATTAATTGCTTATAACTCTGTAATCTTTTCATATTTAAGATAAGTATTGGTAACAGCTTTAGGGTAGATCTTGCGGCGAAAATGGTATCAGAGCCAACCCTGTTTTAGATATCTAAAAGTTAACACTAGTTCTTCTATCTTAAGAAACTTACTAAATTAATCCATTAAAGAAAGTTGGTCCGAGCATTGAGGTTAGAGACGCTCAGACACCCAGTCAATTGACCGTTTAGGTCAGGAGAGCCGCTGAGGTCTAGAAGACGTAAGAGGTAGTCAAGGAGGACTGTCCAGATAACACTCAACCGCAACCTAATAATGGAAAAATTTATTAAGAATCTGATGGATAAATATGCTGTCCCCCCTGCAAAAATTCACGGGTTAAAAAGTCAGGTAAAGAATTAGTAGAACCGTGAAGATGCTCAATAGAAAAATCAAAAGCAGATAAAATAGCCTGCCATCGGGCGAATATTTGTTTGGAGACAAGGTTTTGAACATCTTTTTGCAGAATGCCTTTAGCAGCTTTACAATAGGTGCGGATAAGAAAGTGTTGATTCAAAATATCAGTCTGGAATTTACAAACAAAGTGAATAATGACAAGTAATTCTTTTTTGACAGTAGAATAATATTTTTGGGTTGGATTCCAGGCTTTAGATGTAAATCGTATTAATTGTTTTTTAGAATTAATAGATTTATATATATATATATATATATATATATATATATATATATATATATATATATAAGCAATGATCCAATGCAACAGCTGTATCCTAGTATAATGCAACGACACTTCTAGAAAACCATATTTGTGGTATTCCCCAGATTTTGCACATACACTCTCTTCATCTCAATATCAAAAATCATCCCTCCCAAAAAAAGAAGTTCAATTTGAACCCTAGATATAGTTAAAATGAGCCCCCTCCAAAAATGAATCTAGACCATTCATTTTGTGAATTTCAAGATCTTAGCCTTTATAAACTCAAATCACTTTTTTCTTTTTTAACATTGTTCATCTAATGATAATAAAGCCATTCAAAATTATTGGAAATGAAAAAAATCCTTCTAAGGCCTAGATCTAAACATCTCACCAAAATGAACGGTCTATGTTAATTAGGCTAAAAAATACTTTTTAGGTCGTGTTTTCAATTTTTTTTCTCGTTTGTGATTGTTTATTAGAATGAAAAGAGTGTATATTTCAAAATTTGGATCAAACAAATGGCCATATGATGGTTTTTAAAGGTTGTTGCATCATATTACTATACAACGGTTGCATGAAATGATTGCCATATATATATATATATATATATATATATATATATATATATATATATATATATATATATATATATATATATATAGTAATGATCCAATACAACTGTTGTATCATAGTATAATGCAGGGACACTTATTGAAAACCATGTTTGTGGTATTTGTATGACCCCAAATTTTGCACACACACTTTCTTCATCTTCATCTCAATAATCAATCCCCCCCAAAAAAAAAAAGGTCATTTTGAACCCTAGATATAGTCAAAATGAGTCCCCTGCAAAAATGAATGTAGACTATTCACTTTGTGAATTTCAAGATCTTCTTTATAAACTCAAAATCATTTTTTTCTTTTTGAACATTGTTCATCTAGTGATAATAAAGCCATCCAAAAAAATTGGAAATGAAAAAAAGTCCTTCTAAGACCTAGATCCAAACATCTCACCAAAAGGAACGGCCTATAAATAAAAAAGTAGTCTTAAGTGTAAAATATAAAATCTATCAGGAAAGGTTTCTATGCTTCTCCTACAACATAGAAGTTTTATCCTCCCCTTACTATCCAGCCGTTCAATTTTAATCAAGAGAGTCACTCACCGTTTGATCTTAGATCCGACGTTTCAAAGTATTTTATTTTTAGTTTATTTTATACAAATTGTACGAATATGAAGTTTGGTACGTGTCATCTTCTCATTGGGCACACCTACAAAAAAATATTAAAAATAATTTTTGATAAAATATAATGACCAAAATACCTTTTGAAAATTTCAGGGGTATTTTAGTCATTTTATTTTATTGAAAATATTTTTTGTATATTTTTCGCTAGTACGAGTTTAATAGAGAAATGAACATCCAAAATTTAGTATCAAAATAGTTTATAGAAAAAAATTAAAAATAAAATAGTGTAGAGACGTGACATTGTGATTGGGGCAATCTTAGTCCTCAATTCAGAATGGAGGGTTGGATAAAAGGGAGGATAGAACTTCTATGTTGTAGAAGTATAGAAAGCTTGCCCAAATCTATCTAACTATTTTTTAAATTTGAATAATAAATGAAAATTTTGTGATAATTTATCTTTAATTAACTCAGCATTGGATTGGGTGCACAATTCCCCACCATAGCCAAAGACTTTCTTCCATAGTTATGGTTACCGAAAAGGCGGTGGTTAGCACTTGACTATCAAAGTTAGCTCTCAAAATTGATTTTAAAGTTGGTTTGCAACACTCTCAAAAACCAACATGAATTACGTTCTTTACAATCAAATGTGCAACGTGCATGCGCGTGCTAGTGCCCTTTAGATTTGATTATTAAAGGGGATAAAAATGTGTGTATGAACTCGTGTGTTGAGACTTGACAGAGAGAATCCAAATAAATGACGGAGGGGAACATAATAAAGTCGAGAGCTATGTGGTTCACAAGAATGTGTGGAGATATTCCGCAGGCAAGAACTAAGGCGGGGAGGCTTGACTCGGTTAACCCAGTCATAAAAAATAGGGCTTGGGCTACAAACAGTGATAGCCAGGCTAGGGCCACTGGCAGCTTGGTTCAGGCTGGCCTGACTCTTTCTTTTGTCTTTTTCTTTTTCTTTTTTTTTTTTTTTTTTTTTTTTTTTTTTTTTTTTTTTTAGCCCCGCTTGGCTTGGCCCGTCCTTACTAAGAGGTAAGGCCTGGGCCAAGGGCCTTGACCGGCCTCTTGCCACCTTTAGAAGAACCAACGTTGTCAGGTTCGCTTCGGAGTCTCTTTCGGTTTGGTGAGAAAAATGAAGCAATTCGATGCTTAGGCCGATTCAGGAGAAGACTTCGGATTGTTTTAAAAAAAGTAATAGAAATAAATTAGATATTTATATAAAATATATATACAAATAATGGAAAAAATTTTAAAATAAAAAAAAACTTTTATATAGCTATTTTTTTACTGGCCGAAGCCGACGTGAAGCATATCCGAATCTGATCGAAGCAGCATGAATTTGATGGAAAAAATTTTAAAATAAAAAAAAACTTTTATATAGCTATTTTTTTACTGGCCGAAGCCGACGTGAAGCATATCCGAATCTGATCGAAGCAGCATGAATTTGACCGAAATAGCAGCACCAGACGTTGCTTCGATTTATACCTCAAATCCGAAGGCTTCGACGGAAGCGAAACGAACTTGTTAACATTGAGAGGAACATAAGAGAGACAGAGTGGTTGGGGCCTCATGACCATAACTACGCTCAGCATATGTGGCTCGCATGGAGACAAAATGTTCAATCTTATTTTTAAAGAGAGAGAGAGAATTTGGAGAGAGAAAAAACAAATGGGGGCAAAGTATCTAAATCAAGTGGTGGGGGGCCATGTCTCATCCTCTTGTTAATAGGTTTAGAGGGGGAGACAAAAGATCTTTTGGTGAACCCCTTCGCCCACGCAAGGACGAAGCCCACATTTGTTATTTTCCCCCGTTTCGTTTCTCCTTCCTTTTGTTCTTATTTTGGTGACGGCGACTATTTCTTGTCGGCGGTCAAAATCAAAGCGCACTTCCTTCCCTCTCTCATCAAATCAACGCAAAACAAAGCAAAGCAAAGCAAAGCAAAAGTAAATCAACCAAATCCTCCTACCATTTTGACAATTTACTTCACCTACCCTCCATCCATTTCTCACTCACCACCTGCTCTCTCCAAATAATTCCAAATATCAAGTATCTCATCGTTATTAGAGGTCGCAATTTGGTCGGGTCGGGCCGGGCTTAGGTCCAGCCGAAAATATATTAGGGGACCCAGACCCAGATCCAAAGTCCCTTTACCCGAACATCAATTGATAATGTGGGACCCACACCCAACCTGAAAATCGAGTTTTACATTTTTTAAAAAATGTATATTTAACTTAAAAAACAAGGAGAGGGACTACCTGGATTTGAACCAAGACCCGGACCTGGAAGGTATTGGACGGGACCCGACCCATCCAGTCCAACACCTTGGCCCATACCCGGACCTGGGGTCGGGTACGTTCTCGGGTTCACAGGTCCCAATTGCCACCCCTAATCAATATGTAAAGTAGAAATTTATTGTAGAATGTAAAAAAATATTTTCAATATTTTATATTTTATACGTATGTTGCAACTTTCAATAGCATGTCTTGTATTCCAATTTTTTTTATACATACAATTAAGTTCAATTTCTGGGTGTTTCTCTCATCATCACACACATGTAAAAACTATAAAAAAGATATTTCAATAAAAACAAAGTTTTAATGATATCTCTAAAGTTTTGGGGTTCTTTTGGTTATTTTAGTAATTTTATTTATTTCAAATTAACTTTACGGCATTAAAAAATATGGATTCTCACTGTTTGAGTTTGCTCTTATGTAGGAAATAAAATAAAATTAAAAATACAGGACATACACCATTTTAAAAATAAAAATAAAAAAGACATTCTCTCAAAGAGTGGGACGTGAGAATGAAGTATAAAATATTAGAGACGCTTTAAATTCTGCAAAAGATAGGGACACTTACTATAATTTCCATATGAATAAAGACATTACATGATCATTGGTTTGGTTTTAATTGGTAAGATGTGGGCGTCACAACGATTGTCTCAAAGTTTATATAGAACGGAAAGATGCCATTTTGCAGGCTTTTTTTACATTAAATTTGGAAACGATGTAGACCTTCTTTTCAAATTTGTTTTTTTTTTTTGAACGGCTCTTTAAAAATTTGTTATACATCGCTTTTTATGACCTACTGCAATTGCAGTATAAATGACCAAGTGTTCGATTATTCAAGCCAGCCTATACGGACTCGTCCGATTAACTCGCCTCGCCACTCTAACGGGTCCGAGTATCTTCAAGTTAGGTGTCCAACTCATGGATCATTAAATAAATAAAAAATTATATAAAAAAATATAAAAATTAAAGAAATTATTTGTTTTCTATATATATATATATATATATATATATATATATATATATATATATATTCTCTATTATTTTAACAAATATTGGGAAGTGTTTGGGCCATCAAATACTTATTTTTATATTTTCCTTTCTTTTTGGATTGTCTTTAAATTATCCCCAATCATAAATTTATTTTCAGAATTTATTTTTCATTACTTTTTTAATCGCATTTAGATGCAATTTATTTACTTTTATTTTGAATATATTTTTGATATCTTTTTGGATTTTAAAATTTTTTTAACATTTTTTGGCATTGCCAAAACTCGGCCAAACTCGTCACATGTTACTTAGACTCAGGCTGAGTACTCGGCTCGGGTATGGGCCGAATACTTGGCCCAAGCTGTTCATTCCAGCACTGAAATGAAGAGCTCTTGGCAAGTTCTGGGATTTATATGGCCGCGTTTGGTGTGGCCTCTGTGCGTTGAACTCTACTTTTGTAACACAAGTTAGGGAACCTATTTCGCACCTACGTCCTTTTTTTAGGCTCGCCTCTTTGTAAACACAACAAATAGGCTTTTAAGTCGGTCGTGTTTATAGTCAAGAGAATAACAATATATCGGCAAAATCAATGAAGAGAATGAAAGGGTCAATAAAGTTACAGAAAATAATTTTTTTAATAATTAATTTTTTAAAAAATAAAATAAATTATGGATTCGTATAAACTCCAATAAAAATACGATTTTTAAGATATCATTTTTAAGATATCATTTGAAGAACTCAAAGTTCTTAATATATTAAAAAAATAGAGATTTTTGAAAAAAAAATCATATTTTAATTGAAGATTTGAAAAAAATATATATTTTAATTGGAGATTTGCTGGGTATGCCAGACCTAGTCGTAGTGATTGTACAGTTTCTAGCTAGCCACGCATATTTTCCTAGACATGTGGCTCCCAATTTGGAAATGAATGGTTAGATCAATATCGAGGCACTTCAAACCATTCATACAATTTTGAAATATATAACATTTCATTAAACTGATATATATATAATTTTGAAATATATAACATTTCATTAAACTGATATATATATAATTTTGAAATATATAACATTTCATTATACTGATATATATATAAAAGAGCAAAGAAGATATCACATCTGGAATGGAATTGGTGGGCAAAATGGAAATGAGCATCTAGAGTTTATATGACAGCCACATACCAATAGAATTGAAGAGAAAATTCTATAAGGCGGTCGTAAGACCGATCATAACTTTTATGGAAAAGTATGTTGGACCATCAAAAAATTACATACAAATAGTATGAAACAATATTTTAAGAACTGCACTAGTGGCACTAACCAGTTACCAACTAAATTGAGCCGACTGAGCTGGTTTTGAGCCAATTGCAAATTACTTGGAGTTTTCGACGTGGAAAACAAGTCCAGAGGACCTTTAGACCCGAACCGCTCACCCATCGATTATGAGTGGGAGTTTATGAGCTAGAGCTCGACCTAAAGCTAATGTTTAGGGCAATTTCTTTTTTTTTTGAGCGATTTACGTACGGACCTTAAAAAAAAAATTTAAATTCAAAATGCTCTATTTATAAGTAAAAATTACAAAAAAAAGTAAGTCAACTTGTTTTTTTAAAATTTTTTTTCAAAAGTACCTCTCGATCCAAAAATATCCTCATATTGAATTTTAATATTTTTTCAAATTTTTTTTTTGTTAGTGGGGCACTTCCCTAAAACTTGAGGTACCGTCCTAGTAACAAAAAAAACTTTAAAAAAAAAAAATATAATTTGGACTGAGGGCTTAGTATTTTCTATCATTTCTAAGGAACTCTTGACTACTTGGGCGATGTTCGATTCTCTCTCTCTCCCTAGAATTACGTAAATGTTAGACTTTGGACTTTGACCGTGTGTTCACTTCTATCTCACCATGGAATTATGAAAATTGAGGCTTTGGACTTTGAACATTCCTATATTCCTGACTCTCATGTAATAAGCCGAAAATCAAGGGATATTTTAGTCATTTGACGTAAAGTGGACCCACAAAACTCGTGCCATGTCAATCCGGGTGGGGACCCGCATCATTGGCTCCGTCTTCCCAAAGCTGGCCTTTCCCTTTACTGCTTCTCCCAGGTCCCCAGGCAAGTACAAATTACTATAATGACCCCACCTTTAAAATAATTTTACATTCCAAGAAATGCCCTCCCAAAACCGTTAAAAATCCACCCAGATTTACAAAATGATCATAGAAGCCCTCAACGTTTACGAAACAAGCCAAGGAAGGCGAGGGAATCTTGGGCACTTTCGTCATTTTCAACAAATTTTAATAAACCACCGACTAAAAAATGGTAAAGGGCATTATCGCCTTTTAAAGTGGATTGTAAGGGTAATTTCGTAATCTCATGCACCACCCTTCTATGACGGCTTTCAGCAGAGCGTACTTCCTAACTCCAACGTCCCCCCCAACCCCCCTCTTTCTCTCTCTAAAATCGTTCTCTTTCTCTCACTACTTTTGTTCTTTCTCGCTCTACAGCCTCTATCTCTCTACTTTTGTTCTTTATTTTTTCTCTTTTTTTTTTTTTTTTTACTTGACCTTTTATTCGGACGCCAGGCCGAACTCAAATCCAGTTCATACCCATCTTCTGCCCTTCCTCCTCTCTCTCTCTCTCTCTCTCTCTCTCTCATGAAAACTATTAAGAATTCAAAGCATTTTGAGAAAAGAATTAAGCCTTCTGATTTTTCTCTTTTTTTTCTCATATTATTTGACATGTAAAATCCCGAGCATTTGCAGGAGAGAAAACCCGTGTTGCAATGGCGGGTTTTGCTTTGTAAGCGTCGAATTCATATCTCTTTACTGTAACCATTTTCTAGGGTTTTTTTAGCCCTGTTTTCAGTTCATGAATAGCTTGGTATCAACTCGAGTAGCTCATTTTTTGTAGCATGAGTTAGGGTTTCCCTTTCTGGAAACTTGAGGATGGTTTTGGCATGGATGTGTAGATCCTGATAAAGAAAGATTTGGATGGTCTCAAGTCTTTGAGCTGTTTTCTTCTTTTAGTCAGATTCTTCTTGTTCGGTTTGGTGCTTTAGGTACAGTCTTTTGTGTAGATCAAATTCCAGTGTGTTCTCTCCACATTTTTGGGTATATTCTATTCTCTCTCATTTTCTCTGTAAGTTTTGGAGAAGGGGGATTTGGTTTAGGTTTGAGGATTGATTGATGGTAAGCCGAAGAAGAAGGTTTCATCTATGATGCTGCTGCTTCTTGGACTAAGTCTGGGTCTTGGTTGGTGGACTAGAGAGAGAAAGGATTTCTCATGGAATGGCAGATCCTGCTGGTTATGGGGGTGCTGAGCGAAACATCGAGCAGGTTGGTTCTTTCTCTCTAAATTGTTTCCTTTTATCTCTTTAGATGAATTGGTATAAACTGGTAATAGCTTCACATGCAGTTTGTTGTTTGCATTTTCTCAAAAATGGTTGGAATTCTTATTATTGTTGCCGTATCTACAAAAAGAATGCAGATTTTTTTTTTTTTTTTCTGGCTTGCGACAGTTTATGAATTTAAGTGGCGTGGAAGTCTCGATTGTTTCAATATATCTGGTCATTGTGCTGAATGCTATATATTATGGAGAAGATTAAATTTGGAAATGCTTGTTCTGGTTTGGGAGTGCCTATTCAATTGAGCTGAAATCTGGTCATGATGCATTTTGATGGGTCCATCAAAATCCAAGTGCATTAATCACCAGTGGCCTTCCAGTCTGAAAGCTTTGCAAATTTCAATATTTGACTCTCCCTCTTCTTATTCTTCTGCTTTCTATTTGAGTTTGTTTCATAGCATCTGTTTCTTTGAGTTTTGGCCTTGACTCAAAGTGCTCACTCTGAATGAAAATACCTCTAGACGTTCTTTTCAGCATTTGAAGCATCCATCTTTATCAATGGACTTCTTTTTTATCCTGGAGGAAGTAGTTTACATGTTATAATTTCAAATTTCAGAATCTAGGTGTTTGGAGACTTGGATGAATATTTTGTAAAAGTAAGCATCAATACCCTTTGGTTTATATTTTTTATTTTTGTATTTTGAGTTTTATTATTATTTGTTTTGTATTTTGAGTCTTATTATTATTTGTTTTGTATTTTGAGTCTTATTATTCTTGATAAAACACTTGAATGGTTTTAATGGCAAATTATCTAGTCATAATAGCGATTTTGCTTTTGGCTACTTCAGCTTGCCCTGTGCTCATGTTTAGAAAAATCCCCATGTTTAATCCAATCAAACTATGGAATGAAATTGAGCAATGTATGCATGGAGACCCACTGGATGTATTTGGGCTTTAGACATGCCTCTTGCCAATCATTTGTTATGAAGAGAACTGAAGTATTTAATCAATGGAGAGAGAGAGAGAGAGAGAGAGAGAGAGAGAGAGAAAGAGAGAGCTGAAGTATATTTGTAGTATTGGTCAGTTACTGTTTGCCTCTTGATGCACAACAGTCCCTAACCTCTTGGTTAGTTACTCATTGCCTCTTGATGCACAACAGTCCCTAACTTCTAAACCAAGGTCTCTGAGCTTCTTTGACATATATAGTTTATTTAGTCTATAGAGTAAAGTTTAATCCGACCGATACAGACATGGGGAGTTCATATCTAAACAGCAGCCATGAAAATCCAAACCTAAACTGAAAATTTTAATTCTATTATCATAGCTTTGTTAAAAAAAAATTCTATTACCCTGTCAAAATTGTGATAAGAAATTGAATTTGATATGAGGCTGAAGGAATACACGTAGGCGTATGTGGACTTCTGAGTTACTTGGTATGTTGGTCAAGCTAATCCTAATGTTGCTTATTCATTCATATACACACTTTGTCTTTTCTCTCAACTGATATTTGTTTTCTGTGAAGGCCATTGTTGCTTTGAAGAAAGGAGCACAATTGCTGAAATATGGTCGCAAAGGGAAACCCAAGTTCTGCCCCTTCAGAATATCTAATGTATGTTCTCTATCTACTTGGTTTCTTATTCAATATCCACCAATCAAAACAAGCAATGATTTCATTTGCATATATTTTATACAGCTGTAGAACTATGCTTTGCTTTCCCAATTGATTCAACTCTTTATGACTGAGAAACCTCCTACTTCGTGTCCTCTAGAAATGTAGCTGTGTTTAGCTTAATTAGCATGCTTGCGCATGACACAGATGCATGTCCAAATTAGAATTCATGAGTGAAATCAATTTTTTGTTATTTGATGAGGCCAAATGGTTTTTATACTAGTGTCAATTAAGGAAATAGGAAGAAGAAAAATCTCTCAATTGGGATACAATGTGCCACACTCAATATGACTGAAAACATCGTAGAGCTCTTCCTTTCCGACATCCTCTTATCAAAACCTAGTCGGAATATAAACCTCCTCCAATCTAACAGTGGCCTAAACAATTCATCCATTTCTTTAGTTCTCAGGGATGTCTTTAAAACTGGCAACAAACAGGGCATCACTTGCAAGTGTGCAGTAAATGCTATATGGCATATTCAGTCTTACATTTCATCTTGCATTTGAATGATGAAATGAGAAGGACAAAAGCATTTACAGTGTCAGATAAACATTATAGAAGTATTTCATGTACTCTTTGAGCTCAATAGAAAAATGGAGTACGGAGATCATGAAGTATGAAGTATTTGCATTTGCATGAGAAACAAATCAAGAAGTGTGAATGTGCTGTACCTGAAACTTGAGGACTTCAGACTAATCTGTAATGCTGTGGCGAACATCAGTAATTTTGAACTAGTTACTTGCACAAGAAACCGGGAAACCAACAATAATTGTGCACATTTCTATCATTAACAATAAAGATACCTCATTTACCTCAACATAGGATTAGATTTCCTTGATATTCTTAAGCAATGTTAAAATCTTTGAACTAGCTGTCTATGTCACACTGCCTATTCCTTGATATTCTTAAGCACTGTTCAAATCTTTGAACTAGCTGTCTATGTCACACTACCTAAACTGAGTCGACTCACTGAGTCAAATTGCAAACTCACATTGTGTCAAATCTCGTATGAGGAACTCTTTTTATTTTATTTTTACTTTTTTTTTTTAGAAAGACACATGCAGAGGGAATTTATGCAGCTAAGGACCTAAGAATACCACCATCTATGAGTCAAATTGACAAAGAAACAATGAAAACTTGGACATTTTCTGAGAATTCATTTATAAAAATTGCATACTGGATTTTTCGAGTTGAGTTGTGAGAGTAGTTCTGATTGAAAACAAGTTTTTTTATTCACTGCTCTTAAGTTTGGCGGTTTACCATGTTCTAATGATCTTAGCTATGGCATCAATTGTCACACTGGAAAGTTTCCATTGCAACTTTGGTGTGTATAAATGGCAATACATGGAAGGAATATGTTTTTTTATATTATCCACAATCTTATGTTTAATTAAATATTTCACCATTTTCTGGGAATATAGAAGCTCGTTATCTGGCCTAAAGACATTCAGTACCATGTCATTATTAATTTATCTTTTCTTGGTGTCTGGCTAGTAAGCTCTTCTCACTCTATCTCTCTTTTCTTTTTTTCCCTTATTTTTCTTTTCCCTGTTTTGTTGACCAGTGTGCATGTGTTATTTTCAGGACGAATCAACTCTGATATGGTATTCTAGAGGTGAAGAAAGAAAGTTGAAGTTAGCTTCTGTTACGAAGATTATCCCTGGACAAAGAACTGTGAGATCAGCTGTTTTGTTATGAAATGCTATTTTGCTTGTGATTTACTGCTGGGTCAAATACTTTGGACATAATCTTATTTATCTTATTCCAATTTCTAAACATTTTCAGGTTATTTTCAAGAGATATTTATGTCCTGAAAAGGACTACCTGTCCTTTTCTCTTTTATACAACAATGGTGAACGTTCTCTTGATTTGGTAAGCATGAGTAGATCAAAGACCGAAACGTAATTGGTGTTCTACACCTTTCCTATAATTTTCTTTTGAAATATCAAACTGTGTGACTGTATTATAGATCTGCAAGGACAAAGTTGAGGCAGAGGTGTGGTTTGGGGGCCTTAAAGCATTGATTTCTGGTGGTCAACACTCACGCTCAAAAATTGATGGACGAAGTGAAGGGGGACTTTATTTCAGTGTATAGTCTTTGTCTCTTTATCTAAAGCTCTTTTATTTTTTGTATTTTTTAACTCTCTCTCCAATAGCTCTTTCCGTAAGCTGTGCTTTTAATCTGTACCTGCACATTCTTTTCAGTCACTTTTTTATTTCCTGAATGTTGATTGTTCTCAACTGCTCTAAACAGAGTATCTGCTTACTTGGTTGGACTCTGCATGCCCTATCTTTACTTTGACTTGTTTATCTGTCTTGAATTTGCATAAAAAAGGTTATGGACAGGCTTTTGGGAGAAGGAAATTGTAATAGATAAAAAATTGTGCAAAACTCAAGGAATCATGCAGTTATCATGATAAGAAATAAAATGACATCGTCCCAAATATATAAGCAAATAGCCAATTACCGATGATACATGACACTAGTTTAAAAATTAAACCATGATCTTCACTCTATATATTGGGACTCTCTGGTTTATTCAAATTAATTACTTACCAATGAATGGCACAAGAAGGAAGCAACCCAGTTTGGTTACTCGTAGCAAAGTAGAAGTAGATTTTCCTTGTATTCAGTTTCTGCAAATGTGCCGTGTATGTGGGTTGCTCAAGTTCAACTCCCAGGATGTTGCTGCTACTTTTTAGGTTGTTTTTGTGCAAGTGTGTGTGCACTGCATCAGAATTAGGTGTAATTTCTTTATGTTAAATTTTCTTGCAAAGTCAACATGCGTATTCAGCAGCTTGGAATCTTCAGAGTACATCGCTCTATGTGAATTGTTAAAGAGAAGGTGGGATACACAGAAACAACTCAAACATCAGGCCAATTCAATTGGCTGACCTATGATATGATCCATAGGATCAGTATTGTTTGGGTGCTTTAATGGTTATTGTGAATGCCGTAGCTCAAATGGCTATTTTGTTGAGTAATTGAGTTTGTGAAACATGTGTTAGTTTTAGAATGACTAGATATTTTGTGAGGCATGTATGAGTTGTGTCTAATTGGTGAATTTTGTGTGAGGTACTCATGCTGTCAAAAGACCTTTGCTTGTGGTTGTTTGTAAAGAGAGCATGGAAGAGACCTTGGTTGATGGGGCCATTTTGAATGTTGTGCAAGATTTTTGAAAGGCATGTGAGTTTGTGAGTGTCCTTACCTCACATGGTTACTTGCGAATGGGGTTCATCAATTCTCTGGATTGGGAAACTTATTTCTAGATTCATACTTTAAAATCAAGTGACATATTGAACTATCATCAATATAGCTGAAGTAGGACCCAAGCTGAAAATAATCAAATCATGACAGTATTGAAATTTAACTGATATCTCCCGGAATGGCATCGCCACCTGGTTCAGATATGTTCTTCGTGGAAAATAGGAAATGCATGACTAGCATATTATATTTTACTTGTGGAAGGCTATATTGTAATTGTGACTGCTGCAATTTAAGGTTTTTTTAGTGCTTGCATCACTTTCTTAGACTGACATGGTTTGTAATTGGATCTTCAGGATGGTGTAGACTTCACACCCAGCAGCCCTAGTGACAGTTCCTTTGGTGCCGCCCTAGAAATAAGTTCTCCAGAAGCATCTATCAGCCTCAACACTAAAACTCTAACCAGAATCTGTTCTCTCGAAAGTTTACTCCACCATGAAAGATCGGTTGTAGGATCAGAAAATCCAAACATGCAAGTAAAAGGAGCCACTTTAGATACTTTCCGAGTTAGTGTTTCAAGTGCCCCTAGCTCTTCTAGCCAGGGTTCTGCCCATGATGATTGTGATGCCTTGGGAGATGTTTATATCTGGGGAGATGTTCTTAGTGATACTCCTGTAAAACCTTCATCTGATGGAGCTTTCTATCCATTGTGTTCTAGAACAGATGTGCTCCTCCCTAAGCCCTTGGAATCAAATGCAGTCTTAGATGTCCATCATGTCAGTTGTGGGTTTAGGCATGCTGCTATAGTTACAAGGCAAGGTGAGGTTTTCACTTGGGGTGAGGAATCGGGGGGACGACTTGGTCATGGAGTTGGAACCGATGTCTCTCAACCTCGACTTGTTGAATCTTTAGCAACATGCAACGTGGATTTCGTGGCTTGTGGTGAATACCACACTTGTGCGGTAACCATGACAGGTGACCTTTACACATGGGGAGATGGAACTCATAATTTGGGGCTTCTAGGGCATGGCACTGATGTCAGTCACTGGATACCTAAGAGAGTTGCAGGTCCTCTTGAGGGAGTACAGGTTGCATCTGTTTCTTGTGGCCCTTGGCATACAGCATTGGTGACCTCAACTGGAAGATTGTTCACATTTGGTGATGGAACCTTTGGTATCTTGGGTCATGGCAATAGGGAGAGCGTGGCTTATCCAAGAGAGGTTGAATCTTTGAAGGGTTTAAGAACAATTGCTGTTGCTTGTGGAGTATGGCACACTGCTGCCATAGTGGAGGTTATAGTGGCACAGTCTAGTGCGAGTTTGTCATCTGGGAAACTGTTCACTTGGGGAGATGGGGACAAAAATCGACTTGGTCATGGAGATAAGGAAACCCGATTGGTTCCAACTTGTGTGCCATCGATTATTGAGTACAATTTTCACAAGCTGGCTTGTGGGCACAGTCTCACAGTTGGCTTGACCACATCAGGCCATGTCTTCTCAATGGGAAGTACAGTTTATGGTCAGCTTGGTAATCCACAATCTGATGGAAAATTACCTTGCTTAGTTGAAGATAAACTCGCGGGTGAAACTGTTGAAGAGATCGACTGTGGTTCTTACCATGTGGCCGTCCTCACATCTAGGAGTGAAGTATACACATGGGGAAAAGGTGCAAATGGGAGATTGGGACATGGTGATGTTGAAGATAGAAAAACCCCTACACTTGTTGAAGCTTTGAAGGATAGGCATGTTAAAATGGTTTCTTGTGGCTCAAATTTCACAGCAGTTATTTGTATTCATAAATGGGTTTCTGGTTCAGACCAATCACAATGCTCAGCATGTAGACAGACCTTTGGGTTTACTCGTAAAAGACACAATTGTTATAATTGTGGATTGGTGCATTGCCATTCCTGTAGTTCAAGGAAAGCTTTGAGGGCAGCGTTGTCTCCCAATCCTGGAAAACCATATCGTGTATGTGATTCTTGTTATGCAAAACTGAACAAAGTTTCAGAAGCCTCTGCTTTCTCAAGTAGTAACAAAAAGAACATAATACCTCGGCGATCAAGTGAAAATAAAGATAAGTTAGACAAGTCAGAATTGAAGTCTGCAAAGATCCCATTGCCTATTAATGGGGATTTGATTAAAATTCTTGATACCAAACTGACCAAGCAGGGAAAGAAGTCAGACTCCTTATCTATAATACAAACTTCCCAAATTCCCAATCTTTTCAAAGATATTTCTTTCCCTATTGCAATCGATCAGCGTCAAGCAGTTCGAAGACCAGTGATTACATCAGCTGTTCATACTAGTGTAAATTCTAGGGCTGCTTCACCATTTTCACGAAGGCCTAGCCCTCCTCGTTCAGCAACGCCTATGCCCACAACGGGGGGCCTTTCTTTCTCTAAAAGTATCGCCGATAGCCTTAAAAAAACAAATGAGCTTTTAAATCAAGAAGTGCAGAAGTTGCAATCTCAGGTATGTTGGGGATTTTGTTTAGGGAGGATACCAAAAACATTGCCTGAAACACTTGCATAAATCATTCTGGTGCTTCAAAAACTTGGAATCTCAAAACATCTTCTGGAGTGTTTATCACAAAAGTGATCAACTTTTTTTAAATGGCTGTTTTAGCGAACCAGTAGCAAAATGGTCATTTACAAAAGTCCTGGATCATTTTAGGTTTCAAGAAATTGAAGAAGCTACATTAACTTTGTGGGTATATGGCACTGTTTTCATGTTTTCCATTTTCTTAATGAACATCTCTTGTGGATGAAAGCATCATTTGGCTCCTAATTGACAAGCAATTTTCTCTCTAGGTTGAGAATCTGAGACGACGCTGTGAACTCCAAGAAATGGAATTGCAACAATCGGCAAAGAAAGCTCAGGAAGCTGCTGCACTAGCTGCTGAGGAAGCTGCAAAGTGTAAAGCTGCGAAGGAAGTTATAAAGTCCCTTACAGCACAGGTAGTCTGCTGGATATCTTAAACTGTCCTCTCTCAAAATTTACAATTTTAAAGCAAGTGTACTGCCAACTATTTAATACATTTGGCTGTATGAATGAAGTTTGTCTTTAGGTCTTTCATTCTACATGATGGTCAGTTGTTTTTCATCTGTTTAAAGTTGGTTTAACTTTTCAGTAGAAAGTTACAAATAGGACATCATCTCGTTAAATGGCATTCTGCAAATCTTTTGGTTAACTTCTAGTGCCTGAATACTTTTACTAAACTGATCTAATATTGCTGGCAAATGCTTTGTAGAAAGAAACTGTTTCCAGTTGCGCATGAACCTATTGGGTTTCTCCTTGATTTATACCATTAACTTTCTAATTATGCATTTCTATCTATACTTAAAGACAAAATTGAGAAACGGATACTAGTGGCACCCTGAGATTTGTTTTTTGATTTCCTTTTCTTCTTCTTTTTTGATGATTTAAGGTTTAGGGTTTGAACTTCGAAGTGGTACCAGTCAGAATTGTTTTGTATGGACATATCTATGGGTTGGACACTTCCATTTGTACCCAATAATCTCCTTCTCTGGCCATTTTTTAATTCTTAAGTTTTGAGTAGTGGATTGCTCAATGAAGTTATGGTTCACTGGGCAAGTAGGGAAGGATGTAGAGGCTAACAGTGGGCCATTGGTTCCTGAGAGCTAAAGAGAAATTGCTTTTCTCCCTAATAGTGGTGGTCGTGGTCATTGTTTGCAAGATATGCCCTAAAGTAGGGGAGAGTTCTTGAAGGTTTGCATTGTTGAGAGTCTTGAACCAATTGAAATGCGAGTCTTGAACCAATTGAAATGCCGCCCATGGCCCAGTGAGAGGATGTAATAGAAGAATCTAATGGGTTATGCTCTCCCAGTAATAATTGTTAGTCCTTTAATATTTAAGTTAGTGTTTAAAAACACAAGATAAATATTGTGAGATTGAGTTTACTCTTTTCTGATTTCCATGTCATCACTATTTGTTGATAGGGATCATCTTATTGTTTTCTGCAGTTGTTTGCTAATCCATGTGTCACAGCTTTCAAATAGCTGATTACTTCCTCACTGCTGATGTACTGTCTCAATTCTGTAGAACGGTTTCTGATTTACAATTTATCATTTAGAAAGAAAAAGTTTTGGTAATGTTTTTTCAACTATTTTCTATGTTAATTGTTCATTTTCCGACTACCTTTTTATGCTATCCAGCTGAAGGATATGGCCGAAAGGCTTCCACCTGGGGTCTATGATACCTACAATAATAGGCCAGTATATCTACCTAATGGCATTGAACCAGATGCCTCAAAACATTCAGAATTGCATGAAGAAAGTTTACTAGCTAGTCATGGAAGCTTAGCTTCGACCTTGCCTTTTCCAACTGGAGTAGACTCTGGCACCACAAATGGCTTTTCTAGCCAAAATCATCCATTTAGTGATGCTCATGGGGCAAGTGAAACCACTTATCATATTGTAAATCACAGATTGCAGCATCAAAATTTAGACTTGAGGTCACAAAATGGCAATGATGCGAAGATCTCGACTAGTAGTAGATCAACTGATGCTGATGCAAAAGAACAGGATCCCCATGAGAAAGGTGAATATGGTTCGAAGCTCAGAAACCCTTCATCTATGGGAAGTGATCAAGTGGAGGAAGAAAGGATTGAGCAATATGAACCCGGTGTGTATATAACCCTTGTGTTGCTTCGGGATGGAACCAGAGATCTCAAGCGAGTGAGGTTCAGGTAAACTGATGAATCGACCCTCTCTCTCTCTCTCTCTCTCTTGCTATACACACACATATAGCTTGCTGGGCTGGATCCATACCTCGAGACAATTTCATTTCATATTGTTATGATCTTCCGAGTCATTCATGCAATTGGGTTCTTGAAGTCATACCCATGTTTGCTACCTTAGTGCTTATCTTTCATCACTTTCTTTTAATCATTTTCTGAAGAATGAAATGGGTTGAATTATTTACAGTCGGAGAAGGTTTGGTGAAGCACAGGCGGCAACATGGTGGTCAGAGAACCGGGAGAAAGTGTTTGAGAGATACAGAGTAAAGGGATGTGGGCAAGGCCCTGCCGACAATGTCCGCTAGCAAACAGGAAGCTGAGACTTAAAGCCATCTTTCAAGTTAAGCTTCTGAGCCCCCTCTCATCGAAGGCCATGTAAAATGAAAATTCCTTAATGTCAAGGGTCAAGAAGAATCGCCATCTCAGTAGAATCAGAGGATAAAAAGGAGGCAGGGGTTCCTTTCTCTCTCTCTCTATCTCTCTCTCTGCTGTCCTTGTATTGTAATGTACATAACCCTCAAATTGCGAGATAGTTTGGGGCTTTGGGTAGAGAAAAGATTTCAGATGTTTAGGAGCGACTAACTGTTCACCCTCTTTTGTTAAAGTTTGCACATGGGAGAGGTTGTGGCCTTAGGATTGGAGGAAGTCATTGCATTGCGCCCTTCTTTGATTTGTTCTTACTTATATTATATTTTGGTGCTCCCAAATTGTGGTCTTGCTATCTCAGCTCCCCCTCCTACCCCATATCTTCTTCCCTCAAGAAGGAAAACCTTGTTTTTTGTCTACTCTCGGCCTGAAAATTTTGTTGCTGTGATGTGCATAGACTGTGGATCGTCTGTTTCAGTATCAATATCAAGCTGACCTTCCTCATCAAAAAGACCGAGGTAGAAGTTGGCGTCTTATATAATAGGTATATCAAGCTGATCTTCCACATCAAGAAAACTGAGGTAGAAGTTGGAATCTTATGTAATAGATAGTCTGTGGAGTTCGTTTATTCTTGTATGATTTGCTGCATCAATGATGGTTTATACACACATCAACAGGAGCGAGTGTGTTTCCTTTCTGGTGTTATACCTAACACGTCTTTACTTTCCATTTACTCCCTGATGTCACACATTTCCCCTTCAACCTTAAATGTTTTGCGAAGGGGCGTGGATCTGGTGGTACTACCTTTGAATTGTGAACATAATTTGGAAGCATGGGTGCCCGTTTTGACGAATTTTGAGAAATTTATTCTGTGCTGTCTGGTTCAGTTTGTTGGAGATTTTGTTCTTGAATTTTTGGAAAACCATTCTCATGTTCACTTATTTATGCAATTTCTTACATTTTTCTGTTGAAAAAGTGTATCCTGGATCCCATTGTTTGAGAGCTGTAAGGATTACCCAGCCTGTGGGTGACCTATGCTTCTTTTTCTAACTTCTTTCTTTGTAAGTTTTCATTCATAAATACAAAACAGTCTTTCTTTCAAAAAGAAAAAAACACAAAAAGGTATATCCTCGATCTTGCGAGCAGGATCAAGGAGAAAACCAAATTCTATCGTATATTTTGAATTGTAAACCCAATGTTCGGGGAAAAGAATGTCTTTCAATATTGTAGTCACTGTCATGATGATAACGGGCATTGCCCTGTCCAAAAAATAGAGTATATGTTGCCAAGAAAAAGGATGACATTCAAAAGTATTGGCGATTAGACATATTATAAATTACAGCCAAAAGATTTCATGCTCCTCCCGAAGAGACTCGGAGAAATCCGATTAAAGAAAAGAAAAAGGAAACGTATACAATGAGACCATTTATCTTAGGTATAATGTGGTTACAATTAAACTTGACCGTTGGATGTAAAATTTAGAGGCTACATTTATTGTATTGACCAAGCTTAAAATTTAAAAGCAATTTTTTCAAACTTTGTGACTTATCCAAGCTATCAGATTTTACATAGGATGGTTATAAGTAATTATGACCATCTTGTATAAAAGGTAAATGGTGTCATCGTATTAATATGTCATGCTCTTGCAGATGCGTAACTTTTCATTTACTCCGTCAGAAAAAACCTAGTATAGGAGCAATTTTAGGCCCCCAAATTTTGGAAATGTAATCTCATCAACCCCTAGATTAATCTCAAAAGAAATTGTTTTCCAAATCTATGAACTTGAAAAAATTAATTTCTGAAGATTTAATAGAGAGCATCCGAATTTTTTAAGGTGAAATCTACGTGTTAGAAAACTCAAAAACATTGCATGTAGCAGTGTTCCCGATAATCTGCTTATGCCATCTAGATAGAACGTTTTATAACGCTTTATAAATGACGTGATGCTCTATTTAATTGACAGGATAGTTTATTTGGTGCTAATGAAGCTGCAATTGGATCAATAAAAACTGAAAGAAACAGCCTGAAGAGTAATATATTGCCGTGTAATACAAAATGCGTTCAACAGAGTGTTGATAAGAATGAAACAATTGCAAGGTATTTGTATCGTTTTAACGAATTTAGACCCCTTGACAAAGATCCAGGTGTGAAATTACTTTTCCAGCAGATTAGCGCTATGAGGTTTAGAAATGTATGAGCCAAAAATTTGCCAAAGTTTTTATGAAATAATTGCAATGAGGGACAAAATATGCAGTAACATGAAAATAAAGGGCATTTGATCACAAGAGAGATATTCATGAGAGTGGCAATAACCTAATGACAACGTGTGGTCTCAAATTCTCTACCCAAGGAAACTGCAAATATTTTTAAGTTTTCTATGATAAGACTGCTTATTTAACTTATTTTTCTTTAAAAACTCTTCTTTCTTTCTTTTTTATATTTACGTGCACAACAGAATCATGAATTAAAACAAGGGTCTATTTCTCAATGGATAACAAAGTAAATGCTGGACTCAGGACCTCAGAAATGCCCTGGGTCGTGGCCTGTCCAAATTTTGAATAACTAATTCTAGAATAGTAGAATCACAATCACTGCCCTGCAATTAGGGGTGGCAATGGTCGGGTCCTGGTATGGGTCTAAAATTTGGACCCAGCGGGTCGGGTCGAAATATTAGACCCAAACACTATTCAAGTCCGGGTCCATGTGGACCCAACCCGGACCCGACCCATATATAAACTTTAATGTAGTATTTAATTAATATTTAAATAAATATAATTATATATTTTAGCTATAATATTTAAATAATACATTGGATATATCTAATATAATATTTGAAATATATATATATATATATATATATATATTATTTATTTTGGATGGGGTCCAATCGAGTCCGATAACTTTGGATCCAATCCTGTTAAGTCCTGGACCAGACCCGACCCATGGCCACTCCTACCTGCTATGTCCAGCCTTAAGGCACTCTATCGGAATGCCAGGTGACTTTGCCCAATCTTATTTCTGGTAACGGATTTTTTCATTAAATTAGACCAACGTACCTTTCCACATAATTTAAAAGGGATGTTATTTGATGCTTGATGTGTGCAAATGCACTATTTAATGGTACAAATTAACATAGCATCATCTAATCTCTTCTTCTTTTTTTAATTAAAAATCATACCTATTTGAAATTCGTTGAGTAGATGTACAATTTATATGGCGAACATAATTAAATTAATAAAACTATTTAAAAGAATACCCATAATCTTTCAGGGGTATTCCAGTCACGTTTTTAAAAATAGTTTTATTATTTTTATTTTGTGAACCATATAAAAAAAAGAAAAAGTTTATATAGAGCCCAAGATCTAAATGATTAAATTAGAACCCACCTCAAAATTTTCATTAAAAGAGGTTGTTTGAATTCCCAAATATCCTCAAATTGATTATGTTGACATCAAGATGCATGGACATGAGAAAAAGAAATGGATTTTAAGTTTTAAAAATAGTGCATCTTATCATACATTTTTGGACTGTCAATTTTCAAGATTTTTATGTTTTCAGATATCTACTTGATTTACACTATTTTTTAAGCTTTAAATTTTATAATTAAAGATGAAAATATATTTTAAAGCTGTCACAAAGATTTCCAATATTAAAACTACATTTCTCGATACCATTTGAAGGTGCGCTTTACTTTGATTGTTTAGAGCCTCGGCTCTATACAAACCGCACCCCTGTAGAAAAAAACACCCATTTACTAAATTTTAGATAAACATAAACATCCAATAAAAAATAAAAACAAATGTATTTTCTAGCCTTTTTATTGTTTTGACAGATGTTATGAGCTATTATCGATAAAATGCTGAAACGACATGGGATTATAGTCTCTGAGTTAAAGCAGACGAAACAAGTAAAGACAACAAAGAAACACCGAACTTACCACGCCCATCTGCCACACCATTAGCTTCACATTTCATAAATGCTAACTTAAAGAGAATACAAGAACAATAAAATATGTTGCTCTTGTCTGCATCCAGCGGTTTAAAAACGGATCGGTGACCAGAATCGGGCATCCCAAAAACCAATTTTGATCGATGAATTGGAGATCCGAATCGGAAATCGTGCCGAATGGCTCGAATTAAGCCTTAAAAAAATTCAAAAAATAATATTAAAATTCATTGGAAATGTTTTTTTTAAGAATCCAATAAGAAATGAGGGTACTACATTATTAACTTTCATTGTTTTCATCAATTTATGAATATTGAGATGTTCTTTCCATGTATGAACTTATGTTGACCATTAAATTTGCAGCACACAAAAGAAATCATAGAATTATCATGGATTAAGTATATAATCATATATGGACTACAATAAAGAGTTGACTAAATCGATGAAAACTTGGCCACTAAAATATCGAATTGGCAGAAAACCCTAATCCGCTAAAAAAACTCAAATTATTACAACCTAACTAACTATAATATTATATACCAACAATATTTTATAATTATTTTATTATATAAATAATAACAAATCCAAAATATTTTATAATATCATCTAATTTAAAATGTATTATTAACAACTGTAAGAAAAATAGCACACTATATGATTTATAATACAAAAATTAATAATAAAATAAAAGATTTGGTTATCAATGTAGAAATTATTAGAATGCATACTAATTTTCTTTAATTTTTTAGGTTTCTAGAATAAATTAGTGGAAGAGATTGTTAGTAGAAAGAGAGAAATTTCAAATGGCCTTATTATATGAATCCTATCTTTAATTAATATTACTAAATTTATATTAAAGACCATCATGTTATAAAAATAAAAAATATAATTAGACCATTTATTCTTAAATTGTATTAAGAAATATTTTTTATTTTTTTTAACAAGAAATACTTATTGTACTATCTTTTAATTTTTTTTACAAGAAAAATATGATACTTGTTGATTATCTTTCTTTTTTTTGACAAAAGAAGAAGATGTTGCATTACATTTTTTTTTGTTTGTTGTATTAATTTTTATTTTTTTTTACAAGTAAAATAAAAAAATGATGTTGCCAAAGTACATTTTTATTTTTTTATGCCAAAGTACATTTTATTTTTTTATGCGTTTTATTTTTTTGCAAGAAATACTTGTTATATCACCTTGTATTTTTTTTACAAGAAAAATAAAAAAATGTTGTATTATTTTTTTTATCTTTAGCTTAAAAAACCTTTTATTTGTTATTTTTTTATTTTTTTACAACAGTATTTTCTGCCTTTGTTTATTTTTTTGACAACAAATTGTATTTTTTTATAAGAAAAATAAAAAAAAGTTGGATTATTTTTTTTATCTCTATCTTGAAAAGTCTTTTATTTTATATTTTTTCTAATTTTTTACAACGGTATTTTGTGCCTTTGTTTATTTTTTTTACAACAAAATTTTTTTTGCTGTGCACTAGGGGGTTCGAACTAAAATTTTTTTTTGGTTGTGTGCTAAGGCTAAGGGGTTCGAACTCAAAAAAAAATATTGTTGTGCGCTAAAGGGTTCGAACTCAAAAAAATTTTGGTTGTGCACTAAGGGGTTCGAACCCTAGACGTCCACCGCAAGTTGTCAATAATATATAATAATATATATTCAATCCATTGTGCGTGTAGAAAAGCGATTGGGAAGACATGTGAGGTCAGTTACCACGTGTTGCGTGAGGCGGCCACTTGTGGCAACGTGTCTTTCTCGTGAGGCGGGCACATGTAAAAAAAATATTTTTTTCGATGAGACTCGCGATTAACTATTGGGAATCGCCCGGTTCTCTCTGGATACGGGCGATTCACTATTGAGAATCGCCAGATTCTCTCTGGATACGGGCAATTCCCGGTTTTTTCGTGGAACCGGCTCGGTACCAAATGATTCCCGAGTTGAACCGGACAAGTCCGGCTCGACTCGACGAGCTTTCAAACACTGACTGCACCATTTAACAACATACAATGAGTCACGTCTGAAAACCCCTTCTCAATAATAATTTTTCGGCCCTATAGAAGAGATATACAATTGTGCTAGTTAGCCGTGGTATTGCCACATGGGCCAGAGTAAGAAAAGAGAACATGTCCAGCACTATCACGAAGGATGGTGCCAATATAGGAGAAGGAAAAGGCCAGATTTTTTAGGTTAACAAAATGTCAGACAGAAGAACACCCCGACCATCCGAAGTACAAGAAAACCAATTCTATAAGGACTGTAAATTATGAACTTTCACCTCCTCGAAATTAGAAGAAACCCTATCAAAGGTCCTTTTGTTACGCTCCAACCAGATATGCCATAACGTAACACTTATGAAGATTTGCCTTAGGGTCACACCCTTCTTTGGCATTCCGAGAGTAGAGAGGTGATTGAGATTTGTGGATAACATAAAAAAGAGACCCAACTAACATTGCTTAAGACAATATTTTTGCAAATGAAGATATCTTTCAAAATTTGAGAAGTAAGTCTACGTCCCTGCCCTTTTCTTTTTGATCGAATGAGAGAAAAGATCGAATCCATATTTAGTAATTCGAACATCCTTCCAGAGGTGGGATGAGTTCAGGAAAACCCTCCATCATCATTTAGACAATAAAACCCAATTCATAAGTTTGACCTTCCTTATGCTCAGACCACCCTTAAGAGTAGGTCCATAAACATTTAAAATAACCCAACGAAAATCTCTGATACGTCCCTCAAAAGTAATAGCCATAAACCTATCGGATTTAAAAACCCCGAGAGCAAAAATGGACCGTTGGATCCCCGAAGGACCCAGAATTCACCGGACCCTCAAAACAAACAGACCCATTACCCCCAAAGTTTTTTAAAATCCAAAAGAGAGGGAGATGGACTGTTTGGTTTCTTGCAAAATAAAAATAAAAAGGTTTATATTTAAAGACTAAGCAATTGACCTCCCTTCTGCGATGATCATCTCCAGACCTCGCATGTTCCAGCTTATAATCTTCATTTGGGAGAAGAAGGTTCTCCTGGTCCCTCAAGGAATCCACCATATTCGTAAAGGGATACTGTGGAGGAAGAGTCGCTGCTGATAGAGCTCGGCTTGGAGGCAAAACCCGAATTGATGCGGATGGCACTACCTTCTCTAGGAGTAGAGCCTCGAGCTACAAGCCTGTCCCAGGAGTGAGAACGTTGGGAGGGAGGGCTTAAGCTCCGTCTTGGGCATGCCAGGGAGTCAGCAGTAGAGAGTGTTAGAACCAGAATCGCAAAGGAGGATGTAACAGGGATATTGGCTAAATCAGCCTCTACTTCTTGCCTCACAGCAGATGTCATCTTATTCAGATCACGAGCAGCATTAATAACTGTATCCAAAGCCACAATAAGCTCAGGAGTTGGTGATTGAAAGGCCGCACCCAGAACTTCCAGCATATTCAAATAGGCAGCAGGGTGAAAGGGGAAGATGGACTGAGAAGAAGGCTAAGCACCAGCTGGTTTCACCACCCCATTGGGGGTATAAGAAGCCCCCAAATTTGACGCAGAAGAGGAGGTAATATCAACAGGCACAATCACAGGTTTCGAAGAGATCTGTCTTGAATCATCAACATCCAACAACACATGGCCAAAGAAGTCCACCGAACCGGAATTATCAAGAACCACTGCCAAAGGAACGACTGCCCCATCAATAATCTCCTTTGTCAGTCTTTGAAATGGCTATTTAATGATCACTTAATCACTACCACTCTATATTCTCATAAACCTGGCTTGGAATCTGTCCAATAAGAAACTCAATATTACAGTATTGTTCCTTTGGGGAGTAAGCTCTTCTCGATGTTAAGAACTAAGAGAACGATCTTTCTATAGAAATACTGATGGCTGTACCTTCACCATTCTAAAGTTTCTTGAGCATTGGATCTTCTTCCTCACGCTCTGCACACAGAGTTACGATCATTGCCAATCAGTTATGACAGAAGAGATTATCCCTTGTCCCGTCAATATTTCTGTTAATAGGAACTCAAGGGGAAGAGAGAGCCAGTAAAATATTAAATCATTTGAGGGATCTTGGAGAGAGAGATATAGCTTTAGAGACACAGAAAAACTCACGAGACCATGAATGGGTTAAAGCTCGCAAAGATGATCTAATTTGAAGATGTGTGTTCTGCAATCCGGCTAAAAAACCACTGAAAAATGAAAACCTGAGTAGTTCGGATAAAAAAACTAGGGTTTCAGGCCGAAATGGGCAACCACCAAAGTGCCAACTTGAGGGATGTAGGGCCGATCTGCCCTGTTCGATAACATATTATCGCAGGCACAAGGAAGTCTTTTGATTGAGAGAGAGAGAGAGAGAGGGGTGGAAGTTAGCGATAAAGCGGATCTCAAATATATATAAAGCATACTTAATATTTTCCAGCTGGTCCGTTGGATTCATATTACCAGATTTTTTTCGTAATACATTTTTTAGCTATTGGGATAGGAATAGATTTAATGGTTTTTGAGAAAATTTTAGGTAATGTATTTCATTTCCTGCCCATTATGTGCGTACCCAAACACTAGAAATAGTATATTTCCTTGTAATCTATTTCCCCCTAATAGAAATACAAATATCCAAATAGCCCCTTAAAGTCCTTCATATTTTTAGACACTTAATCCTCCATATTTTTAGACACTTAAATACCCAACGGCCCCTTAAAATCCTCGATGTTTTTAGACATTTAGATACCCAACAGCCCCTTAAAGTGCTCGATATTTTTAGACACTTAGATACCCTTTATCCTACAGTGTAGAATATATTCAAGTGGGAGAATTTTTTGTTATTTAGAAAGGTAGAATGGATATTTTTAAAATAAAATAATATCATTTTAATAGTAGTTTAAAATAATTAATGCATCTTGTGAATGATGTCATACACCATGTCAATGATGTCATTGTCCACTATTATTAATAAATATTTTTATTTCTATTAGAAATTTATATTTTATCCTTAATTAATTACTTAAAATACCCTTAGACAAAAAATTACTACACTATAAGATAAGAGTACCTAATTATCCAAAAATATTAAGGAATTCAAGGGTATACACCACCAAGTGGTGTAGCCTAACAAAACCCTTATTTAATGCATCCAATTCTTTCGAACCACATCGAACTTTGAAAAAGGTTGGTTCTCGGGTGGACGGGGCAAGGCGGGGTTGGAAAGATTAGTTGCAGTGAAAAGAAGAATTTGCAACTACGAGTTGTCAATTATATTTTTTTATGGTGATGGCAAACCAATTCAAGGAATTTTTCAAACAAGGTTTCAATTAATGTTATCTGCTCCAATAACGAATCATTGGATTAACCGAATATTGTGGACAAGGTAAGGCAGGGTTGGAAAGATTGGTTGACTATGAGTTGTCAATTATATTCTTTATGGAGATGGAAACCAATTCGAGGAATTATTCACACAAGCATTTAATTGGTACTATCTGTTCCAATAACGAATCATTAGTTTAACTAAATAACTCAATCAAATAGATGGACCTTAAGAATTTCAAAATCCAAACCCGAGTTCACAAAAAATTGATTCAAAAGTTCAATATGTGAATCGATTTTTAATATTTTCACATCAATTTTGAAAGTCTCGATTGATGGCATTTTGGAAAAAAATTCGAAAAATGGGGACGTGAGCATAACTTACAACATAAGGGAGATAGATATTTAATTAGCGTAAACTTCCTTTTTCTAAAATCACTAGAAAAGAATTTTAGAAAAAAATTGAATTTTGAATTCCTCAAATAATTAGACTTGAACATCCAAAAATTAGTCGAGCTTAAGCTATTACTATTTCAAGAATGCATAAGACTTTTTTTCTTTATAAAACTTAGTCACTAGGCTGAGAAGGTTCTATGCCGAAACTCAGGTCCAAAAATACTCCTAAATAAAGTTTATATGTGTGAGTGAATATATAATGGTATTGTATCCAATAATACTATTTATTATTGATACAAGGATGTCACAATTATTTAAAACCATTCGATGTGAAATCTCATAGCTTGAGTGTATCACAAAGTTCAAAAAAATTTCTTTTGAAGTTTGAGCTTGGTCAATAGAATAAATGAAACCATCCAATTTATTATCCAATAGGTAAGATTAATTGTGACCACCTTACACCAAAGGTAAATTGTTTTATTGTATGCTTTTCTATATCTCTACTAATCTCCAAGAGGCATATAAATTTTTACCTCAGTCAAATGGCAACTTTCTTGTACGGGGAAGGTTGAATGTTTTCTTGGTTCCATGTACTAGGGGGTAGCAATGAACCGGGTGGTACAACCCAGTTTCGTTGGCCCCCTCCTAAAAATTTAGGGCTTGAACTATCAAATGTGGCCTAAGAACCAGGCCATCATAGCCCAAGGGTATAGATGGGCCGGGCCTGAGCCAAGGCCATGATAAGGACGATCCGTTAGGCGGTCAAGGATAGGGCTAGGACCAGGGTAGCCCGGGCCATTGCCAGCTTCATGTACGGGTAGGCCTTCGGAAAATTAGAAGCCAAAAACAAGGTAATCTACACCATAAAATAAAGCCTAATTTGTATGCCGTACAACACATTCATATACCATTCCTGTACCAATTTATTAAGGGAAATTACAAATAACTCTCAAGACTAGACTTTCTATGCAAGTTATCCCCAACCAAATTTTTTTCGCACATTTTTTTACAAAATACATTTATCTAGCAACCAAAAAAAATAAAAAATAAAAATCTAAACTACCCTCTCTTATATTTACCATGCTTCTCTCTCCTCTTTTCCATGAAAAAGCGGTCTAGTTAATTCTTAAGGCTGTCCAAAAGTGTAATATTGGTTTGGTAAATAACATTGGCGGTCCTACAGTACAAGTTAATGGAACAAGAAGGGGTCCGATGATCAGAGAGGCATTCCGGCATTTGCAACAAGGGGTCCAACGGTTGAAAAGCGTGGTCCGCTACTCATTTTTCTGGAGTAAGGGGTCCGGCAATTCAAAGTTCGGTCCGGCAAAAATGTAGGGGTCTAGCAATTCAATGGTGCAATCTGACAATTGCTACTCGGGTGTGATAGTCCACGTCAAATCTGGCCAAAATGATTTCTGGTGTACGGGAAAGGCATTTTTGTCTAGAAAAATAAACTATTTAACTTGAGAGGTATTTGTTAGAAAATGTATTTTAAAGAAAAAAGTGTAAATTTTTTTTTGATTAGGGGTAATTTGCATAGAAAGTCTCTAGGTTATTTGTAACGTTCCCTTCATTCAAGCCAAATTTAAAGCGGAATATTGAGATGTCCGGGGTTCTTGAAGCCAAATTTAGACCGGAATATTGAGATGTCCGACGTTTCAATATCTCTCCTTATTAAATTCCTCTTTTGTTTCATAACTACAAATATTTTTTTACTGGAATATTAAATTCAAAGATCACCATTATATTATACTATATAACAAAGGGTGTGGTTTCTATAAGGTTGCAACCTTAAACAATCCAATTAAAGCGTACCTCCAAATTTTGTCACAACATGTAATTTTGATGTACAAAATTATTTAGGATTATCTCAAAATCTATTTTTATATTTAATTATAAAATTTTAAACTCCAAAAATACTTAAAATCAAGAAGATCTATAAACATGTGAAAATCTTGAAAATGGAAGGTCTAAATGATGTGTTACAAGATGTACTATTTTTGGGATTCAAAAACTTTTTTTCATATATTCATACCCATCATTGTTGAGATGATTGATTAGAGGGTTTTTCAACATTAAAACAACCTTTTCCAATGGATTTTTTAGTGCATATGTAATTCTACATTTAAGGTTGCAACCGTATGTAAACTTTTTTTTATAACAAAAGGAGAATATAGAATAAGACCATATACCTTTGATATCTCACATTAATCATGAACATTGGCTGTGCAATTGAGTGGTTGCAATTATTCTATTGACCAAGATCAAACTTCAAAAGAAATTTTTTCAACTTTGTAACACATCCAAGCTATCAAATTTCACTTCAAATGATTGTAAGGAATTGTGACGACCTTCTATCAAAGGTAAATGATCCCGCTGTATACAATCCTATAACAAAAACAAACAAAATTCAATACACATGCACCAATACCTCTCAGCCATCCATCCATCCATCTATAAATTAATATGCCACGCCAGGCCTCACACCGAAAGATCTACAAAAGGCTTAGGCCTTAAAAAAAAAACAAAGCCACGTCTTAAATCTCATAAAAAATAGTACTAATATCAAAAAACTTTCGAATCCTTTTAAATCGATCATCTGACTATATATATATATAATTTCAGGCCCTAAAATAAATAGATATTGTAAAACATTATTTGCCACCCATTTTCAAGAATTTACATATCCATGAGATCAGCATTACTCTATGAGCTACAAATTTCATTTCTAAGGGTTAGAAATGGATTTGAGATCCGTCTAAAGGTTTCTCATGCCCCAAGTGTTATCCGGACCAAGTTTTAAATGGAGGCTTTACTTTTTTCATAAGGCTTAGGCCTTATAAGAATTATATCCTATAAATTAAAGGTTAATGATGATTCTAACCTTTTTGTATCAAAAAATAAATAGTCTCGTCATATATATTTTCAAAACTAAAAATAATTTTTTTGGAGGATATATTCAATCTTTTATTTTATTTTTTATTTTTTTTGTGGCACCATCATTTTCATATTGAAAAAGTTTATATAAGGTTGCAATCTTATAATGTAAAACTACAGATGTACCTCAAAAATCCATGGGAAAAAGTTATTTTAATGTTGAAAAACCCTGTGATTGATCATCTCCACATCGAGAAGTATGACTATGAAAATTTAAAAGATTTTGAGTTTCAAAAATAGTGCATCTTACAACATATTATCTACACCGTCTATTTTCAAGATTTTCATATGTTTAAGATTGACATGATTTTAACTATTTTTTAAATTTAAAATTTTATAATTAGATATAAAAATAGATTTTGAGATAATCTCAAGAACATTTTACATCAAAATTATATATTATGATAAAATTGGAAGGTGCTCCGTAGTGGGATCGTTTACAGTTGCAACCGCATGGAAACCACACCCTTTACATAATTACATCCATCTCTAATTGATGATTTATGCCTCGAGGCCACAAAATGTAGGGATGCGCCCCCATATAAAACTTTTCCATATAAAAAAAAAAAAAGTCATATAAAAAGATGACATGAAGCATTTAAAAAAGTGAAGTGAAGTGAAGAGCGTTTACTTTGATTCTTCATGGGAAGATGAAACGAGACCACGTTAGAAATGCACGGGGGCCGCCCCATTTTAATTCCCCCATCAATGTAACCGGCAAAATTTTCAAACAAGGGAACAAGAAAAAGACAAAAATTCAAAAAAGAAAACAACAAAAAAAAGTGCAAAACCATCATTGTGAGATTAAACGATCAAGATTTTATATCATGACGTAACGACATCTCATCCCATATCTGCACCGTCCACTGATAGAGGACGCACACGATCAGCATGTCGTTTCTTTCTCCATCAAGCGACGCAGGGTACACAAATGGAGGGCACTCAAAAGTCCGAATTTTAAAATTACCAGACATCTTGTCTCTCTCTAGTTTATGAATTATAAACATGATAGTCTAGAGAGAGATAGGATAAACTATGAACAGTATAGTCTAGAGAGAGAAAGGATAATCTATGAACAGGACAGTCTAGAGAGAGAAAGAAGACTCCCCTGAATCCATTATCAACTAGCACCATGTTTATCTTTCTACAAAATCGTGAGGGGAGTCTGGCCTAAATCGTTGAGAGAAAGAAGGGTATTCGATTTCCCCCAAGTCCAAAATCAAACGGCCTAATGTTTCTCTCTCTACCTGTAAGTGCAGGAATTCTTGAGAGAGATGGGTTTTTCAAGCTTCCTCTTGTCCAATACCACAGAGCATTGAATCCTTTTATAGAACTTGGGTTTCACCAGTTTCCCCAAAACATAAGCCCTTGATCTGATCACAAAGCTTAGGTTAAGTTTCACTTTCATATTGTCTTGGTCTGAGCTGCTCAAGTTTGAGCCCCCTCCATAAAGAGGAATCTCATCTCCTTGAACCACTGTTTGAACAAGCCTCTGGCTCTTCCTTGACTGATAAAACTTTATCATCTAAAAAACAAACCAATTCAAAGAAAGGTATCTTACAACATTAACAATGGTGGAAAAGGGGGAAATAAAGCCATAAAAGCCAATTCAAAGAAATAAAGATTGGAGCTGCAAAAATGGTAGAGAAAGGGGAATACATCCAAAAACCCAAATCAAAAGAAAGAAAAATTGGATCTTTGAAATTGATGGAAAGGAGGGAAATAGACCCCAAACACCCAATTCAGAGAAAGAAAGATTGCAGCTTTAATAATGGTGGAGATAGGGGAAATAAAACAAAGTTCAAAGAAAGATGGTTTAGAGGGTTAACACCAAGGTGAAGGGGAGAAATCACTGAAAATTGAGAGAAAATGAGCTCTGAGAAATGGGGCAACTTATTCATCTACAAATATACCAAATCAAATTATGGAAAAAAAATCAGGGGAAATAAACTGAATTCAAAGAACAATAGATTAGAAGTTTGACAAACGGAACAGAAAGAATGAATGGAAATGAGAAAGATGATTTTGAGAAAGAAGTTTTGCTTACATCACCAGAAGCGATCTTGAGGCTGTCATAGTGTAGGATGATAGGAGTGGAGGTGACATGAACACCGAAGAAAGTTGCAGGGTTCCTGAAAGAGAGCTTCACGGTACCGTTAATGGAGAGGATCTTGGTTGGCACCCCTGACGGGTCTGAACCAGCATGGACATTGAAACTCCTGAACCTCACGCTCTACAGAAAAAGAACGAAACGAAAAACAGAGTGTGAGAGAAAAAGAAAAATAACACTATAAACATGGAAGAGAAGAAAGCGCCATGAGCGAGGAGGAAAAAGCCTAAAATGACCTGTGAGAAAAAGAACGAAACCAAGAAAACGCCGTACCACTCGCGGGAGATAATGAGAAGAATACAGTCAAGAGAGAGAAAGGGAAAAACACCTAAACACCCGGAGAAGGGTATAAAACCGCCATGAGAGAAAAGGGGAAAACACCTAAGATTTAGAGAGAGAAAACCACCCAAACAACGAGAGGAAAAAGCAAAAGAAACACCAGGAGAAAAAAACAACAAGGAATCCAAGACAGATAAAGCAAAACCATGCATTACATCAAGGGCCATGAAGGGATTTAGAGAGAGATGTTAAATCAACCTGCATTTTAATATCAGGAGAGTAGGGCAGGCTAGAACCCCACAAGATGAGGGAGAAGAGAGAGAAGAGCAGAGAGAAAGACAGGATAAATAGAATAACATAGCAAGCAAATGGCAAGGGCTCTCTCTCCTCCTCGTCCTCGTCTTCGATAGCGTGGTAGGATTTCCAGGGTGCGCCAGGAAGGCGATGGTGGTGGAGGATGCCGGAGAATCGGGCGGTGGTGGTTGCAGCGGAGGGCTCACGAGAGTGGTGGGGGGAAGCCATGGGGGTCGACTCGATGGAACCATCGTGGCGCGATGGGCTCTGAACGTAGTAAAGCGGCCGACGAGGTGAGCTCGGTGCCAGGCTCGTCACCTCCGAGTCCGACTTCGCGTGCATGGCTACAACCTACGTCTAGAGAGAGAGAGAGAGAGAGGTGGTTTTGGAGATGGCGTGGTGGTTTCGGTGCAGAGAAATAGAGAGGTGATTCTGAAGGTGGGGTGGGTGGTTTTCGTGGGGGAGACAGAGATGCAGGCGGTTTTAAGGAAAGAGGGGCTGGTTTTTAATGGTGTGTTAAGCGTGTTTGCTAATTTTGGGCGGGTTTTCTGAAAAGGGATTACTCCGTTATAATAGTTTGTCAGCTACCGTGATAACGGTTATCATACAGTACAGACGTGATAACCGTTATAAAGCATCTCGTATTCCACCCTAAGTTTCGTATTATGAGTTTCTGACACCCAAATGGTCGGTAATAAAGCTGAAAATTAATTGACTTATAAATTTTGACATTTCTGCTGGATTACGTTTTAAGTATTATTTTCATTAAATAAACAAGCAAGCCAATAGGTCTCCACTAAGAAAGTGGAGAAATTTTGGATTACTGCTTAAAAAGCTGGTTGCTCAATGCCGCAAACTAGCAAGTAATAAAGAGTGATTTATGTACAGGAAAAAGTTTATATAGAACCAAGGTTCTAAACAATCAAATTGGAGCCTACCTCAAAAATTTCAATAATCAAATTGGAGCCTACCTTAAAAATTTCAATAATCAAATTGGAGCCTACCTCAAAAAATTCAATAATCAAATTGGAGCCTACCTCAAAATTTTCAATAGAAGAGGTTGTTTTGATGCTCAAATATCTTCAAATTGATCATCTCAATATCAAAATGCATGGACATGAAAAAAAAACAGATTTCAACTTTTGAAAATAGTACATCCTGTAAGGCATTTTTTGATCGTCAATTTTCAAGTTTTTCAAGTTTTTATAGATCTCATCGATCTACACTATTTTTTAATACTTAAATTTTATAATTAAAGATGGAAATATATTTTAAGGCTATCACAAAGATTCCCAGTATTGAAACCACATTTCTTGACCCTATTTAAAAATAGGCTCTAATTTGATTGTTTACAGCCTCGGCTCTATAGATACCTAATCCTGTATGTAAAGACCCTAAAATTTCAGGTTCACTTGTATGTAGAAACTACAAAGAAGATCCGGAAATCCACTTTTTTTTATTTTTTTCAAAATTGTCCTGCGATCAACCCAAATGTTGATTTTGTTTAGTTTTTATTTTTTATGTTTTTTTGTTAGTAGGGCAGTGCCTTAAAACTTGTGGCACTGCCCTACTAACAAAAAAACTATTAAAAAAAATCAAAATTCAAGTTGAATAATGGGCAATCTTGAAAAAATTAAAAAGAAACTAGGTTGACCAACCTTCTTTATAATTTCCACTTATAAGCGAAGCATCTTGTACTTTACCAAAAATTTTAAGATCCGTACATAAACCACTAATTAATAAATGGAAAAGTTTTGGCAAGTTGGTTATCTGTTTATAGACCGGTTTCTATCTATGTGGCCAAACCCGCATATGTAGAAATGCTGGCCTCTTAGTAAATCTATTTTTGAGATGGATTTTAAGACTTAATTTCCAATTATATATAATCTCTAACATGAAAATTATGAATATGAATTACCGTCCAGCCAGCATGAAATAATTTTCCTTTGTTTATTATTCTCTACTATCTAATTTCCGTTACAACGATCGTTGCGAAAGTGAAAATAAAAACGGATGTTTTTTGGGTGCCTGGTGCCCAGTATCTTGGCGGAAGAGCTGGAAATAAAAGGCTTTTTAAAGTTTGAATTGTTCGAGGATGTGATTGAACGGCTGGGATTCGACACGCCCAATGGACAGTTAAAAATATGGAGCATCTGGGCCGTTGATGTCCAGCGCGTTGGCTGTTACGCATTTAATAATGGGATAGGAAAATATGGACACTTTTATTTTATTTTATTTTTTCATCGATTTTTGTGAACTTCCATTTTTTGGGAGAATGTTTGGGCACGCTTTGTGCATGTAATGTAATGATGAAGATGATGTGTTTATTTTCTTTGAAAAGTTAGGCGCTCTTTGCACTTTTCATGTGACCTATTAAGACAGGGTATGTGCTAGGGGAGCATATGTAGTATTCTCATTTATTTAATAAGATTATTAGTTAATATAAAAAAATATATATTATTTTGGCTCTCAGTATTTAAAAAACCTTTATAAGGTGGGCGAGGTGCCTAAATGAGCCATCATGTGGTTCCCACTCAATGAATTGGCATATTAGGATTTGGTTTGACTTGATCAGCCACACTGTGCTGACAAAAATAATCGAAAAATATTGAACATGTTAAAATTGAAAATGCGGATTAAAAATCAAAATGAGTTTATTTGTAAAAAAAATATTGCTTAATAGGGTTATGCGTTTAAATGAAATTAGGAAAGATGTATGAATAATAGATGTATATTTCTCCTTTAAATGTGACATGGTAATTTCAGAGTTTAAATTTCAATAATGACATTCATAAGTTAATTAAAGAGTTATGTTAGGGCACTCTTACATATAGAGTATTTGTTTAATATACTCAATATTTTTGGACACTTGATACTCTTACTCTACACTGTAGTAACTTTTTTGTTTATAGGTATTTTTAGGTAATTAATCAAGGATAAAATAAAAATTCTAAATAAAAAATATTTATTAATTATAGTGGAGAATGATATCATCCACATGAGGTATGATATCACCTACATGTAATATTAATTACCACTAGCTTCTTATAAAAATATTTATCCTACCTCTCATAATGATAAAAAATGCTCGTGTTAAATAAAATGTATTACAAAATGAGAGTAATAAATATCGAAAATATAAAGAAATAGTCCATATGTAGGAGTACCCTAACACGACCCTTAATTAAATATCAACAATTTATTCAAATAAGTCAAAACATACAATCTAAAAACTAATCAGAATAACATGGTGGGTAATCAAAATCTTGACGGTCATGAACCCGAACATCATGTAGCTCATCGAGGAACAAGGGGTTTGGGGACTTTAGGGATCAGGCCAAATATATTCAGCTACGTACTAAAGTCCCTAAGGTTGGTCCTCTCACCTCATGCTCGCTCCCACCTTCTTGTTGACTGGGCTCGGGCTCATGACCCCATATGTTAGTATGTACATTATAAGTTGGAATTGGATGACTTCATAATCATCATCATGACCGTTCCCATGCCATGAGATCCTTTACATATTCCCGACATACATCTCCTTCCAATTACTAAAATTATGGTTTCTCGTGTGGCTAGTCCCATGGTTCATCTTCATCATCCTCCTCACCCATTGTTTCAAGAAAAGCCCTCTTATTGAGCACTACTTGCTCGACTTCTACTAACCACTCTTCAGTTGGAGTCCAAATCAATATGTAATCTAGATTAATCAGATTATAGTCCTCAATTACCCTCTCCAACTACTACTTTCTAATATTCAAATTATAATGGATGTTCACTAGCTTCTGAAGCAAGAAGGAATTCAGCCCACTTCTCTTAAAGGTATGCAACCATTGGAATGTATTGAAGCTTCTCTCACACGTTAGCAAAGTAAGTTTAACGTAGCATCTTAATTGCTATTTTCTTTAAGCTTTTTGTCTTAATGGGGTTTGACTCCAGGCCCTGCTTTTGCAATCACATCGACCATTGATGCGTAATTGCGGCTATCGACTACGTGGAAATAGGGTTGTTAGCAGATCGGGCCAGCCCGCATGCATTCACGCTGGACCTTACTTGGGTGGGTTTCAAGCCTCATGTTCTTGACCGCGCTATGGGAGGCCCAATATACTTTCTGGCTAGCCTGCACTGGCATGGCCCAAGCCCAGTTTAAACTTTTCGAAGTACAAACACACACACACACATATATGCATGTCTATGTGTGTCTATACACATATACACACATGTGTGCATGTGCTAATATTTATTATTTTTGTATTTATATAAGGTTTCCCCCCGGCCCAGCCTGATTTTCAAGCCCGAGCTGGGTTTGGGCCTTGCTACTATATATTCAGGCGAGGCTCCAAGCCATGCTTGAAACAAATTTGTTGGGCCAAACTAGGATCGGGCCTGTACGGTCCCAACTCATTAACAATGCTTCGTGGAAGGGGATACCACTATGGAAAATCCATTTAGACATTGCATTTTTCATAGTTTTCTTAGTGGTCTTGACCAAGTTAGTTAATATATTTATTTGCTCCACCCAGGGCTCTGGCATGTGGGGGCCCAACATCTACGAGTTAGTTCAGGTGGAAGGCTCTAAAAAGGCAAGGAGCATGCCCAAAAGGACATTGTTTGAATTAGTTATAGAAGATATGGAGACTTATGACCTCACAGAGGGTATAACACTTGATAGAGTAGAATGGTGGGCCAAGATTCGCATAGCCGACCCTAAATAGTTGAAAAAAAGCTATGATGAAGACGATGATGATGCGCCCAAGACAAAGAAAGGGTTGGGTCAATATGAACCTTGTTAATGAATTTTATTAATGAATTCATAAAATTAGACTTTTCTTTGTCTTGATCCACTATGGAATGAAACCTTATGACATTCTTTTCCTACTTCATAAATAATGAGAAAATATAAAAACTATTTAATAAAAGTGACACTAAATGAACGTCCTCTTAAGACCTAATTCACTTGGGTTGAAATCTCATGTCATAAATGACTGTTGTTAAATTAAATAAATAGGGGACTATTGTTGCCAATAAGATTTTATTGGAATTAGATTTTTAGCAAAAGCTTTTTTCTTAAATCAACCTAAATGATAGCCCCTTTCCAATAATTATTTAGGGATAACTATTTTCAAAACACGGATAACTATTTTCAAAACACTTTCTTAATTGACTCATCATCTATCTTAAAAAAAATTAAAATATAAAAATTAATGCTATTTTCCATAAAAATGTGATAGTTTGTAAATAATTTCAAAAAATTTCATTTTGCATTTCGAAACACTTCTCATAAATTATGCCTACTTTTCTAACAATGTTCTAGAATTTTGTAATATGATTTATTGCATAACTAAAATAAAAAAAGTTGCATTTATATAAGGAATACCCGTTTAAAACCTTTTATACATTTAATTCTATTTTTAATATTTTAATAGCATTTATGGCTAATTTCTCTATATTTAAGAATTTTTAAAAGTTTTTAAAATTTCGTGATGTCATTCCATTTAATTCATCTTTTAAAGAAAATTTACAAGTAAGTTTAATATTTTTTTATTGAATTTTTAAATACTTGAACATTTTACTCTCTTTTTTTTTAAGAGAATAGGGAGTACAAAACCATATAGTGAAGAATTATTTATATAGGATGAGAATTTTTAAATACTTGAACATTTTACTCTCTTTTTTTCTTTTTTTAAGAGAATAGGGAGCACAAAACCATATATTAAAGAATTATTTATATAAGATGATGAAATTTACTTGAATTAATTATAAAAATTTTAATATTTTTAACAAGTTATGTCCCTTTTGTTATCTCATTCCAATGTTTTCAAACTTATACCTATTATGTTATCCTTTTCAATGTTTACAGACTTTGTTACTTCGACATAACTTTCGACTACCTTGGAATAGTGACTATACGTAAAATATATTCTAGATAATTAATTGAATATTTATTTAATCTTTAATCTCTTCTTACATTTGTGCAATACATTAATGCACACGTATAAGATGCTCCTGCGGGAGCATATGCAACAACTCACTCAGGCAAAAAGTGCAAGGCAGAATTTTTTTGAACTAGAGTTTTGGGATCCATCTCTCTATACACCCATTTTGAATTGGTTGTATTTCTAAGTTCCTTAGCTTGAAAACCTAAAATATAGTAAAACCTTAAATCTTGAGTGTAAACCAATAATTTCCTAAAACCGTAAAAAAAATAGACCAAAATAATCTAATAAGCTATTGGGCATACTAAGCCTTAGTGTACCTGTACCTGTACCTGCAGTCTATATGCCCTAACCATGGCACATATTCCTTATAAAACCCTGAAATGAAATCTATTAGGACTCTTAAATATATTAAAATTATGAAATAATCGCATAAACCCCCTCTATAAAATTATAATTTCAAAGAACCTCCTAGTCCTATAAATATCATATGAAACCCCGAAAGTTAAACAAAAAAAACGTTTAACCCCCTCTTTATCTTTTGTATCGTCCAAATTACAAAATTTACTTTTTATTTTCTAATAACCTCCTCATAAATATCGAGTTTATGATGCCCCTTTAACTTACTTTGAGGTTCACGAGATGAGAGAGGGATAAGTATTTAGGGAAAGCTGCTAGAGAGTGAGGGAGGTTATTTGGAATTATAATATTAGAAATAGGCGTTTACTTTTTTCTTTTTTTTTCCTAAAATTATACAAAATCAATTTACGATAGTAAAATTAGAATTCAAATGATATTAAAACTGTCTCGAGTTCTAATCATGTTAGATATCTTCCAAATAGGCTCAAATCAATATAAGATCGAAGTAGCCCCAAAAACAAGGCGTGAAGAGTTAGAGATGCTTGGTGCCATGAAGACTGTGACGCAAATCATGTCATGATATATCCAACGGTCTAAAGTAATTACGTTCACGAATGATCCAAATACGTTTGAAACTGTTTAAATCAACATATAAAAGGGCCTTTTTTTGGGTTATAAGTTCATATCAGAAAGTTCAGAAATTCAGGACAATTCATAGGAATTCAAGAGAGTTCACAAAATCTTGGAGAAATTAGATCGAAGAGAAACCCTAGCCTTAGGAGAATCAAACCCTAAAACCTTGAGTAAGCTTAAACCCTAGGTCTTGGCACCTAAGCCCCGGAAGATTAATTCACCTTATCAATTTCACTCCGACAATAATTTCAACAAATTCTTTCAAGAATGAGAAGACAAGGGTATAAACCTAAACCTCGGTCTACAAAAAGCTCCCAACTATGTGTTTCAGGTTTATAGGGTGAATAGGCCCGGCTCTAGTAAGAATATTTTACTTTTTTTTATTTCTTTTAATTATCTTAGAAATATATGTTTTGCCTCAAAATATGAGATGGCACTATCGATGATCTGAAGAGAAATTGGTCTCTCAAGACTAACTCGTTTCCGAATTGTAATTAAACCGTCTCTACATTTATTAAATTAACTAATTCAAAGCATAAATCATAAAGAATTTCATGCATAAATCTTATTAGGATTTGGCTATAAACATACCTATCATCAGATGATTATTTTCAAGGAAAAATTACATCTACCGTTCCTAAACACCTAGATCCGCCCTTCGAAAATTGTAGGTTCTTGTTCAATCTTGAGAACTT
Source organism: Amborella trichopoda (assembly GCF_054954075.1). Classification (NCBI taxonomy): domain Eukaryota; kingdom Viridiplantae; phylum Streptophyta; class Magnoliopsida; order Amborellales; family Amborellaceae; genus Amborella; species Amborella trichopoda. The sequence continues at coordinate 7,052,957 of NC_142346.1, forward strand.
AATTTTTTGAGTCACACAAATAGTCTTATTCAATTTTATATTTCTTTGAGGTTGGTTATTAGGTTATATAGTCTACGTCCCAAAAACTTAGGGTTCAAAATTTTTTCCTAACATGAGTTTTACCCCAAGGGAATAAATGCACAATACACTCGTGCAGGAGCGACAAATCTTTTCCCCATATTGATTTGTATGAAAAGACATTAAGCTACCAAAATGGACATGTAAATGATGTTATCTACATTCAAATCTATTTTTAAAAGGGTGCAATTTCTATAAGCTATCAAACTTAAACGAAAACATGTAGTTCTGGAGCTCGAAAATCTTATGATTCCTAAAAGCCTAGTTTTACCTCTAAATATGAAATTTAAGGCAAAATGATGTAGATCAAGTAGATCTATAAACACTAAATTTTTTTTAAATAGATGGTTTAGATAATATGTTACAAGATGCACTAATTTTAGGTCATAAAATCATTTTTTTTCTTTTAAAATACTCATACATCTTAAAGTCGATATGATTAATTATAGGATTTTTTGATATCATAGCAACATTTACAAACGGATTTTTGACTTGCATATTACTTTATGGTTTAAGGTTGATGCATTGTTGTTTATAGTCAAACGCGAGTCTTTTGATGAAATCTTTTATTTATGCTTTGAATTTAATCAACCAAAATTTGATTGAGATGTGGATTCCTTTGTACAATGCTTAAAAAACAAACCGATCTAAATTTGTGGCCTCCTTCCTACACATTGTCGGCCATGTTGGCTTAAAATCACATAAAAGTGAATAAGAAAGGGTTGTGTAGAAAGGAAAGCTTTCCATGTTCCCCCTACATCATAGAAGTTCTATGTTCTCTCACCCGTTTAGGTGTTGATTTAAAATGGAGGGCTGACATTCATTCCCTCGAGTTGTCACAAGATGGGGTCACAAGTCAACCGGTAACCCATTTTGAAATAAGTCCATACTAGGGCGAGAGAGAGAAACCCATTTTTAGGGAGAGAGAGCGCACCAGAGAAGAAGGGGAAATAGGGTTTCTTGGAGGAGAGAAAGAGCATGCAGATCAGAAGGAGAGAGGGTTTCTTGTAGGAGAGAGAGCATGCAGATCAGAGGGACTAAAACCCACTTTCAAAAATCTGTTATCTCCATTATCCGTTCTCCATTACCAACACCCCGTGACCTCATTTTCTCTCTCTTGAAGAAATGCATGAAAACATCCCAACCGAAGGGTTTTCTGGAAGAAAGAGAGAGCACGCAGATTAGAGGGAGAGAGGACTTATTGGAGAGGAGAGAGAGAGCATGCACCATTAAAAGAGGGAGAGAGAGGTTGTTGGAGAGAGATTTTGTTTTTCAGAGAATTAGGGCAGGAAGATCCTAGAAAGAGAGAGTCCAAAGGCGGGCAAGAGGCAACATGGTCATCCCGAAAACAGGATCTACTCTTCGTCGTGCCCAGGCCTCTAGGTCAGCACCCAAGGCTCTCATCTTCGTCGTTAATTTGCATATCCCAGTTTTGATATTTTTCAATTTTTTTTAATTTAATTTTAGATGTGTGTTTGCTTGTGTATATGTTTTAAAGTAATCTCTGTAGCATCATTTGTGAAATTTATAGCTCTTTACTCTCTTTCTCTAGCATTATTTGTAAAATTTAGAGCTGTTTATTATAACTCTCTCTATCTTTGTTTCTTGAATGCTACTAATTTTGTGAATTTTGTGAAATGGTGTTTGAATTCTAAGGCCTTTGTTAAAACTGTGCTGAACGATTTGTACTCAAATTGTAGCGAGATTGGAAATGCTCATAAGGTGTTTAATGAAATGGAGGCTAGGGATGCAATCACTTTTACCGCAATGATTTCAAGTCATTGCAGGATTGGTGAATTGAGTTTTGCTCAAGAACTCTTTGATGCCATGCCTGAGATAAACCATGAAGCTTTGATTGGTGGCTACTCAAAGGGTGGTGATATAGAAAAAGCAGCTTCACTCTTTGATGAAATGAGTCATAAGGATTTGGTTTTTTGGACCACCATGACCTCTAGATTTTCAAAAAGGGAAGGTTTAAAGAGGCATATGTGTTCAAAGAGATGGGGGTCAAAGTTGTGAACCCTAATGCAGTAACCATAGCTACAGTGATCTCAGCTTGAGCACACCTAGAGAGCTTTGATTTAGGGAGCGAGATACATAAATATGTTAGCCTAAATGGTTTCAATCTTGATGTCTTTAGAGGATCATCTTTGATAGATATGTATGCAAAACATTCTCAGGCCTAAGCATTGTATCTCATTGTCTACAATGTTAGTTTTTTTTTACTTTCTTGTGATCGTAATACAACAATAATAGTTTTCTTACTTTTAATCTCTTGAAACATCAGGGTGGAAGCACCATAGGGTAGTATTCTACTTTGCATCAGACGATCCCTTACATCCTGACTCATTGCTCTATAAATTTGTACATGGTGACGATGCATCTGGAACGCATCCTAGGGCTGCTTTCGATTTCATCAACCTCCAAGTCACTTAAGAATTGGAATTTAACACAAAAATGCCCCTCCTCAAACAACGATTAGAAATAATTAAAATATTTCTTTTCTCTTCCTTCTTGTTTATTTTTTCTTCTCTCTCTATACTCTCTTCCCTACATAAACGGAAGCTTTGGTGATGCTGGTGGTAGCAGTGCCTCTTGTGAGAGGCTAAGTGGCTCATGTACATTGCCTTGTGACATTCATACCAAAAGATCAACAATCAAATTGCCGCTTTGAAGGGCCTTGATGACCCTTGGGTCTCGCCCATTGTATTTTCTTCTTGAACCAGGGGCTCTGTTTTGAGGGTGGAGGGAAATTTGTTTTGAAGACGCTTTTCATTGTTGTACTTTATATGATTAAGATGGGAGTCTTCATAATTTTATTTTGAAGAGTGATCAGTCTGTTTTGATTTGGGGAACACATTTTTTTTTTTTTTTAATTTGGGGAAGGGACTTGTAGTGTGTCAATAATGCCTCTTCTTTGTAATTTAAGGAAAGAAGAGACCTGTGGAGTAGCTTCCTCTTTTGTAATCGAGGAAATTAATAGTCAATTGTTGCAGACTCATTTTTCTTTTTTCTCTCTAAAATTGCTCTTTGTATCTCTAAAACCAGCTGGAAGAGACACTACAGATTGACTTTTTGACCTGTAGCACCTTTATTCTGTTTCTCTCTACCATGGCAGTGGTTGAAAATCTCAGCATTCCTTATTCAAATTTCAGAAAATCTCTCTATGTCTCCATCTGTCTCTTGCATAATTGTATTTTTCTCTATCTAAATTTTTTACCGTCTAGTTTGCTCTCTCATCACATGACTTCTTCACGAGATGTAGTTGGGAAATCCATTTTTTCTGACCTTCATGTCTAAATAAATTGCACTCTCTCTCTCTCTCTCTCTCTTTTGAATGACCTATTGGGTGTAATCATCTCTCTTTCTAAATTTCTGCATTTTCGCTCTGTCACAACCCAAGATTTATAATACTGGAATCCCTGAGATATAACAGTCTATCTTTAACAAAACGAAATTTTTCTACTTCACTATTTATTGCACTAAAACAGATTTTTCCATTTCTAAGAGTTTGTACAAAGTCTACTCATAACTAGTATTAACATGAAAGTTTAGATATACATCTATTGATAGGACAAAATTTACAATAGTGAATTTGAACAAAAGTCACAAAGAGAAAATTTCATCATAACGATGACTTCTCCCAAAGTTGGCCATGTTGTGCCTTCAACTAGGGAAGCTGCAATTACCCTGAAAATTTTTTACCATAGTTTGATGAGTTTGGCTACTCAGTAAATTATCATTATAGTCCTAAAAAATAATCATAGTCGGGAGATGTAAGCATTTTCAAAAAGGAAGGTCTATTAGAAACAATGGGAGCAAAAAGCATTTATGGATAACAATTTCACTTTCAGAATTGCACAATTAAATATAATCCAAATGATTGAAATGCATATAAATATTTTAACAGCAATGCATAACTCAAAGGATTTCACAAAATACTCTACTAGCGTCCCAAATATGTCACCTATATACCCCACCAGCATCTTGGATGGGTCCAAACAATCCTTGCAGGTCCAAACATACCTCACTGGTGTCCCAGATGAGTCCAAATAATCCCTACCGAAGTAACCAGATAGGTCCAAACAATTCCTGCATGTCCAAACATACCTCACCGGCATCCCGATGAGTCCAGATAGTCCCTAGCGGCATAACCGGATAGGTCCAAACAATCCCTGCAGAGCTGAACGTATCTCACCGGCGTACCTGATGAGTCCAAATAGTCCCTATCGGCGTCCCGGATAGGTCCACACATACTTAAATTATCTCAGAAACTTTTTAACATCAGAAAGCATCAACATCGTATATTCAAAGTATCAATGAAATCATTAACAAGAATTCACTTGAAGCAATTTAAACAATTACTTTCATTGAAATATTTGTAAATAACAAATTAAACAATTTGGATAAAAATTGCAGAAAGGTAGCAGATCAACATGTATATTTGAAATGAAATCCAATAGGCAATCGATTATCAATTATAGAAATCCAAGGTTGAACACATAAATATCACAATTTTATGGAATGTAATTTCGTACTTAATTATTTTACAGGAATAGGTAAAACTTATGATATCTAAAATTCATAGACAAACAAAAATACAATTAAATACAAAATTACGTAAATCTCACAGTATTGGCAGTATTATAATTAATTGTTGAAATATCGATTTTTCACATAATGATTTTACCATAAATGACATCACTTACACATAAATTTTACATTGTCTAAAAGTCATAATAATAGGCAGAAATTTTATGTTTAATAATTTACAATGTCTAAATTTCTAATAATAATAATTTTAACAGAAATAAAATGATACCATATGGGCATAAAATTACAGTATAAAAATGGTGAACATACTATTTTTTCAAGATAATGAGATCATTTACCTATAATATTTGAGAGGAAACTTTCGGTAAAATTCGGCTAGAGAGAAGGAGTTCACTGCGTTATTTAATTCACAAAGAGGGCTCAACGTTACTGAGAGAGAGGGGCGTAAGAGAGAGTATTTTTGTAGAGAGAGAATCCAACTCGTTCTCCTCTTTTAAAACATAAAAAAAATATTATATAATATATTATTAACCCACATCATACATGAGTACATGAGGTGTTTAATAGGTGTTACATTAACACTTGAAGCCCACGTCCCTAGAGGACCCTATAGGACGTGGCACAAGAAACAAAAGGTCAAGGTAAAAAGAGTAAAAAAAAATGATGGTCTTAAGGACCAAATTATTTGTATGGACCATCAAAGGTAAAACGTTTTCTTTTTTTTTTTTTGTTTTTTTTTTTTTAAGTTTAGGATTGTCTCACACTCTCTAAATAGGTGGGCACATCAATCCTACTGTGAACTTTAGTTTGTATTTGGCAAAGAGGGTGTCCCTGATAGGGGCAATGATGAACATGGTCACCCAGTACTTGGATCATAGTATCAGCATGGTTAAAGGCTTTTAGAAATCATATTATCATGGTTATGGAGGACAGGCCTATGAATTGGCCTCAAGTTGCAATAAGGGAGTTGGGTTAGGAAAGATTACTGGGACTTCCCTGCTAGTTCATAGAGAGACGAGAGATTAGAGAGAAGAAAGCTTTGGTTCAATTGGCTATCAAAAGTATCCTTTCCCATCAACCATTCCACCACAAAGTTCCCACCAAAACTATAATCTGAGTATTGGAAAGCATAGAAAAAAAATATTGATTTCATTAATCAATTTCACAATGTCTTCATTAATTTCAATTTAAAAAACAGCAAAAGACGTCAAGCCTAAAAAATATCACCCAGATCAAATTTCTTGAATGGGTGGATAGGATGCCATGGTCTAAGAAGTGTGACGAATTAAGCTATACAAAAATTCCATTTGAAGATATTCAACATGCACTTTGAAACTATGCAAAATTTTACTTGCAATATGGATTTGCAATATATGGAAGCTATACAAAAATTCCATTTCGAAGCTCTATTCCAAGATAAAGTCTCCCCCACTAGCATTGGGGTTGCAAAAACTTTCTAAGATGATGAGCTTGATTGTTGAGCATTGGGCTTGCAAAAAATTTCTAAGATAATGAGCGTAATTATTAAGCATCGGGCTTGCAAAAAATTTATGAGATGATGAGCTTGAGGGTTGACCATTGCGCTTGTACAAAAAACTCCAGTCTTGTTTGTAAAGTTATGGCCTCTGCATTGACTTCTTGCATTGTCATCCAAACTGATATAGTCATCGAAGATTTAAGATATACATTCGCTCGGTAACCAATTGAAAATGGAAACCAATTGAAATGACAAAAGAATCCCCGATCAACATGGATCCTTAAAATGAAAAAATAAATAATATTAGTTCAAAGGTCTTGTTCTTAAAGTTATGGCATCTGCTTTGACTTCTTGTATTGTCATTCAAACTAATATAGTCATTAAAAATTTAGGATATACATTAGCTCAATAACCAATTGAAAATGACAAAAGAATCTCCTATCAACATGGATCCTTAAAATGACAAAAGAAATACTATTAGTTCAAAGCTTCAACCAAAAAAAAGTTTCCAATGATCCACAAATTAACTAAAAAATATTGCTTGGCCCTGATATTCACAAAAAATGGCAAAGATAACCAGTTCAAAATTCGTAAAATGAATTTTCCCCTCAATGGGTCCGAAAAACAATCATGAAACCATTACCTCAACTTTCATATTCAAGAAAAAATGGAAGCAATCCTATGCCTAATGGATTCTAAAAATTGCATAGAAACACTACTAATCTCCAAATATCACAAAAAAAATAGTAATCCAAAGATTTCACCAAAAAGCAACAAGCCCTCCAAAAATGGATTAAAAAAAGTAACATAGAAAACAATACTCAACTCCAAATTTCCATAAAATGGCATGAACTACTAAACTCCAAGACATCTTAAAAATAAAAAAGACACCACTTTTTACAAATTTCACATAAAAAAACAGCTATCAAACCTTCATAGCTCTAAATTTCACAAAATTAGTATCATTCAAAAAACAAAGATAGAAAGAGTGATAATAAAGTGGGGGAACATAGAAGTTCTATGATGTATGGGAAACATAAAAAGCTTTCCCTTTATGAGGGGAAAGCTCTCTATGTTCCCCCTCCATTTCATCAAACACCTTACGAGCATTTCCAATCTCGCTACAATTTGAGTACAAATCGATGAGCGCAATTCCAACAAAGACCTTAGAATTCAAACCCTATTTCACAAAATTCACAAAATTAGTATCATTCAAGAAACAAAGATAGAGAGAGTGATAATAAACAACTCCAAATTTTACAAATAATGCTAAAGAGAGAGAGCAAAAAGCTATAAATTTCACAAATGATGCTACAGAGATTACTGTAACACATACACACAGGCAAACACACATCTAAAATTAAATAAAAAAGAAAATTAGAAAATATTAAACCTGAGATTTGCAAATTAACGGCGAAAATGAGAGCCTTGGATGCTGACCTAGAGGCCTGGGCACAATGAAGAGCATACCCTGTTTTCGAGATGACCGTGTTGCCTCTTGCCCGCCTTTGGACTATATCTCTCTAGGATCTTCCTGCCCTAATCCTCTGACAAACAAAATCTCTCTCCAAGAACCTCTTTCTCCCTCTTTTAATGGTGCGTGCTCTCTCTCCTCTCCAAGAAGCCCTCTCTTCCTCAAATCTGTGTGCTCTCTCTCTCCTCCAAAAAAACCTTCGGTTGGGTGTTTTCAAGCATCTTATCAAGAGAGAGAAAATGAGGTCCTGGGGTGCTGGTAATGGAGATAACGACGTTTTGGAGGTGGGTTTTAGTCCCTCTGATCTGTGTGCTCTCTCTCTTCTCCAAGAAACCCTCTCTTCCTCTGATCTGCATGCTCTCTCTCTCCTCCAAGAAACCCTTTGTTCCCTTCTTCTCTAGCATTCTCTCTCTCTCCCTAAAAATGGGTTTCTCTCTTTAGTACGGACTTATTTCAAAATGCGTTACCGGTTGACCCCGTGCCCCCCTTTTGTGACAGCTTGAGTGAATGAATGTCAGCCCTCCATTTTAAATCAATGGCTAAAAAAGTAAGGGAACATAGAACTTCTATGATGTAGGGAGAACATAAAAAGTTTTCCCTGTAAAAAAACCAAAATAAAGCTTTTAAAATATTTTAGTCAGCCCCACAAACCTAGTGCCTAGAGTTAGGGCTTAGATCAGACTTATGCGGCAAAGGCTTCTTTCTCTTCGACCTTTTACATTTATCTTGAACCAAATAACTTTTTAAAATTAAATATTGAATGTAGATTGTGACCTAGGCTTTGCTGATGGTTATATCTTGAAGGTTTTATTTTTGTTTTTTAAATAAATTCTAGGGTTTTAGATGTGTAGATACCCCTTTCCCAGTTGAGGGAATTCCAAGAAACCAAAAACCATGAAACTATACGGATCTTAACCACTCACTTTCTCAAACTTAAAAATAAGACTGTAGATTCACCTAAATGCCTTAAATTAGTTGTCCTAAACAACCATAAGCCTAATAAAAAATTGGAAACTAACCTATAAGCAATTCTGAGACCAAGAACCCTGAAAACTAACACTAAATTCCAAGCCTTATGGATCCCTGAAAACTCGATTACATTGGTCCAAAATATATTTTAAATTGTATAGAAGGTCATAAGCTTTCCAATAGTCCAAAAATCGTTGAAATCCAGTTTGGATATTATAACTCGAACAAGTTTGTTTGCATAAATTCTATTTCACTGCACAAGCAAAAAAAGTTCACTCAAAAAGCTTATTTTTGACGAAATTTTCCAATAAGTAGCACTGTGTGCGACCTAGCCTTTTTCGCATGCGAGTAACTTTTTCTCACTACTCCAAACTCGCCCAAAACGTTCCAAAAATGCCCATTTTTACTAAGTACATACCCCACGTTCTCCGAAATACCTTTTGTCACATATGAGTTAGGTTTTTTCACGTGAGATTGATGACTCAAATTGAGCTGCCAACTATTATCATGGTGTTTTCCTATATATATATACCTCAATTTCAAACCATTTGAGAGTATGAAAGGCTTCTATTTGACTCCGAGTCCTAATTCTACCAAAAATACCAATTTATCCATATACTTTAGAAACCCTAGTTTCGACCTAAACCTATCCCTAGGCCCCTCAGATCCCCTAATAACCATAGAGAACTCAGACCTATCCAACTTTTATAAAGACATCAAAAGTGCTAAAACCGCTTCAAATACCAGCACAGACGGTACATTCACACTCACCTCGAAGGCTCACCAATCTCTAATCAAACTCAGTGAATTTCACATGTCTCTAACTCAACTCTCCGAAAGCACATGGGAACGGTCCTCTCACACAAACAACTTTGATTCAAGCTGCCAACTCCGTGTGTCGGACTTGTGGGACCTGCTTCACTTCAAGTAGGCCTACACCCTCTTTTTTCTCTATTTTCTTATTTATTTATTTTATTCAATTTACTTTGCTTTTATATTTTCAAGTGTTTGGGTATTAATTATGACCTACCCTAAATTTTGACCTACCCTACATCTTTGATAAAACTATATTCTTTAACATACTCGTATTTCCTTACTTGTCCGAAAAGAAAAAGGGGCTTTCCTCACTGAGGGTATGTCTTTAATAGAGCAGAATAACGACTCAGGATTCATGCATCCAACCCCAATTAATTGGAAAAAAGATATGATGATATTGATGATGATGACTCTTATTAACTTACTAGGTTACACACGATAAATACTACATCCATACTAAATTATTAGACTCCCATAAATTTGAGTTGATATTTCTGTAAACTCATGAAGTACAGGGGATGGCATCTATGACCCCTAGTCTGAATATAGTTCTAAAATATGCATTAACCTTGATTTTCCTAATACGAGACTATCCAGTGAATTTGCCCATTATGAGACTCTTCGTTGAATCTAGTGCTTATACCACCAATGCTCGAGTGATATCATAAATAACTCCTACTACTCCTTTTCAAACATTCAAATACGTAACCATCTACCCTCAAATATTATTATTTACAAAATACCCCTAATTATTACTCGCATCTTCTAAAGCCGAGAGGTCCGAAGATTTGTGAACACATTCCAAAAGACTATATACACTAAACTTGTCGAAAGAATAAAACCTTCCATTATCCTGAAGAAGTATACTACATCCTTCTAGAATGATGTGCCTCATAAAGATGACATGGAATACGTTCAAGATAAGATGAACACTCCAAAATCCATAAACAATCGTGCAAGATTACGTGTCATCATCAAAGCAAAACACGAGAACCACTATACACACTACATCGCAACTACCGCATACGATCGAGAGCTAGTAATCAAAGTGTTTGACAGCTATAAATAGCCCCATTAAAGACATAGATCAAGACAAGCAAAAGAAGAGAGATAGACTAAGAATCACGGTCACAAACAGATAGTAGGCAAATTAAAATTTTTATATATGTTTTATACGGTATTTGTATAAAAGTACAACAGTAAGATTTACTTGCTAGTCCTTCCTTCTATATTTCTCTTTTTTTATGGATTCATTTGTGAATGAATAAATAGAGGTATTTCACATCTCCATTGTATGAAATAATCAATATAATTAACAAGGTGTCTTTGGATACCTTGGCACTGCTTGTTCCCTAGAAATAAAATAAAGCTCTGGTCATGGATATAGCCTGGCAGAGTGATTGTTGAAGTTCTTTCAAGTTTGTTATGTGTTCTTCACACATTTCAACTCAAAATCACCCCAACACCAAAACATTTCCTAAAAACAAGCCTAGTTTTCCTAATTTTTCTAAAATTTTCTCTTTTTAGTTTTAAGTGATTCTTAGCCGGTGTGGCCGGCGGCTACCAAAGAAGGTGCCTTAAGGTTGTTTTTCTTTTGTGGCCCGTAATTTGACGGAGCTCTTAATCTGTCCATGATAAAACAAGGCAAATTCTCTATCGAAATTTCACATATAAACAAAAGGTTTAACGGCCGGTGTAGTTACAGGAAATTAGAGTTCAATGGCCTAGGCTTTCTAGGATTTTTAAGGCCAGGGGATCAGGGATTAATAGATTCAAGGATTGTAAGATTCCTAAGTTTCCTTAGGTTTCCGTTAGAATGCCCCCTTAAAATTGCATCCGAGTTATTTATAGGTTAAAGGTTTCTAGAAACTATCGTAGATTTTTTGAAACTGCCGGAAAGTCGATGGCGTGCGTCACTTATCTTAGTGCCTTTAGCGACACGGTCCGTGTCACTGAGCCCTTTGTAGCTCCGGACCATGCAAAAATCCATGGCTTCCATTTTGTGGTCACCCAATCATATCTGCACATGTTTTAGGGGTTCCCTTCAGTGATCCCCCTACTTGAATTGAAATGTCTCTATTTTGATATTATGTTTTTTAAATTAAATTTAGGGAAAATATCTCCGTACTTTTTATTTTTAGATTTAATTTCACAATAGACCTAATGTTTTAAAAGATATCTTAAAGCATAAAAAGTATAGATTTTATTTCTTGTAGCTCCTTGAGTTAATTAAACTTGTTTTTTAAGCCAAACAAATCTAAAAAGACATGTCTTTTCCAAAAACCATCCTCCCAAACTTCTAGAAAGAGAGAAAGGCTTCACGGAGGTAAGAGGTTTCCGGGATGAGAGAGAGAGGTGCTTGGAGAAAAACAGGAAGACAGAAAGAGTGAGAGAGACACAGGAAGAGAGAGAGAAAGAGACAAGTTTGGGGTATATAAATGAAGAGAGAGAAAGGATTGAGTTTAAAAATAGCATGTCTTTCTCATATTTATTTAGGTTAAAAGATAGGTTTAAAGTGATCAAGGAGTTAGAATATATCTTTTGAAACTTTGGGTTTCTCAAGATATGAAACCTAAAAATATAAGATATGAAGATATTTTCCCTTAAGTTTAATGCATGTATCCTCAAGATTTCCTAGGTATTATGGACTGTGGTTATGATGCATTGGGTATACCAATGCGGCCCTAGAACATATTATGAGTTATTAGGAATTTTCTTAGCCAAAATTCAAGGTGCGGTGTAAACTTTAGGCCTATCAACATATCAAGCTTGCCACGTCCCTAGCTTGGCCTTTGGCCCCATAAAATCGGTTCAGGCCCAGCCCTAGTCCTGTCAAGGCTGCGATGGGCCGAAAATAAATAAAAAAATAAAAAGGAAAAAAAAGAAAAAAGAGGTTCGGGCAAGGTTTGTGGCCTTGGTCTTAGCCCAGTCTTTGAGCTATGGTGGCTGGGCCCTACCCTAGCCCTCGAGCCACTTTTTGTGGCTCAAACCCTAATTGTTTTAGGCCGGGCTAAGAAAACGAACCCATTGCCAGCCCTAAATTTTTTCTTTACTTAAATCCATATGAGTACCTTCTATTTTACTGCTCTTAAGGCATGAGAAGATAACGATAGATAAATATAGATGATGCAAAAGCTACAGTGTTAGCAGATGTCATGTTATATTATTTCAGTGAAAAATTTATCAAAATGCAGCTAATACACCAATTATTTAATATTTTACTCATTTGTATTGATTTAATTTCAAAATGCCCATCAAAATATACATGATTTTGAAGTTGAATAGTTGGAAAATTGTTAAAATGTTAAATATTTGAAAAGTGAGATGTATTTTGATAAATCTCTCTATTTGTAATTCAAAATAGTATTAATTGGATTTTATAAGAAAACAGAACGAAAGGTTTTCTATCCATCTGTAAGATCAACATTATTAAAAGTGCACATGACTAAAAAAAATCAAATATATGGTGTAAAAAAAAATATTATATAGATATATATTTTGAAATTTAAAATTTTATTTTATTTTTTATATTCATGATCACCATGGCCTAGATCATGGATATCTAAAATCTCAAGACTAAAATCCATCTTTAAGATGTACTTTAAAGGGTGGGAGCACGTGTACAAATTAGTCGATTGGCTCATAGAAATCCCATCAAAATAAAATAAAAAAATTTATCAAAATAACTGCAAGAGATTAATTATTTAACACTCTACACAATGACGGCTATTCCAACTCAAGGTCATGTGTTTTTTCTTAGTATTTTAAAATTAAACCAAAATATATAGATAAAGTGTTTATTTATTTATCTCTTGTGAGTAATTTGGCAAGCTTTCTACTTCAATATAAAACTAATTTAATATTTTGAATTACAAATATAGTGACCTTACATCATAGGAATGGCAAACCCCTTATCTTATACTAGTAAGATGCACATGTTTCACAGGTCTCATCAAAATGTTTCCTGAATATATGTTAATCGATATAAATATTGTGAGATAATATAATAAATTAAAAAAATATGATTGTTTCTCTCTCTTTATATTGTAATTGAATATTAAACATAAGCTTAGCAAATTGAGCAAATTGAGCAAATTATTTATGAGATATTTAAAATAACATATAAAAATTACCGTAACAAATTAAGTAACTTAGAGATGATATTATTATTGTTATAATTCAATTAAAAATATAACTCATTTGTAAACTAATAGCATGCACCTGCGTTGTAGGTGTTATTACAATGTTATCATGTAATATTTTTTTAATAATATTTCATAAGAAAAACAAATTTACTAAATCTAAAATAAAATCATAGAATAAAACAAAAATTAAACTAAATTCCACAATAAAATCAAAGTAATAATTTCTTACACATGTAGTGAGAAGGTGAAAGAGACAAAATATTTTTCATAGTGAAACAAAGATGAAATACTTGTCATGAAAAAAAAAAATGATTGAAATACTATTTAATTGAATAGACATAAATATAGAGAAATGAATAAATTAAAATTTTAATATATCAAATTAAATAACATAGAAAGGATATTATTATGATTATTAATTCAATTATAGCAATATTTATTACTTATAAAAATAAATTTATATTATATAATATTCATCTATTATTAAAAAATAGATTAATATCCAGTTTGGTACCTTAGTGTATTCAAACCAGATAGAAAAATGTAATTGCTTCCCTGAACAAAATCTCATAGAAAATCTCACACGTGTATAGGGAAGCAAACACCGCAGCAGACAAAATGGCGAACATTAGTTGCCATATGACTTCATATCAAGAGTGGGATATGTACCCAAATTATGTTGAATATCATATCTTATGGGATGCAGCTGGAAGACCGAGATACAGATTTAAGTAATAGATTATGGGATGAAGTATCAGGGTTATAAATTTGCCATTTAGATTGATCATGGGAGTGAGTTTGGATTTTTTGTCATGACTTCAGTCCTCAACGCTACTGGCCATGCCGTAGGCGATAATATCAGGAATTTTGTTTTCCACTACTCAATTGTAATGTAAGCTACCCTCTATATCTTTTATATATATGTTTTTTTAACGAAAATTTTTTTAATGAAAATTGCTTACTTCTAGAAAAAAAAAATTAAAATAGATTAATATGAGGATTAATCAAATTGTATTTAATTTCATTATACTAAATAAATTATAGTATTTTTTAATTAATTATAATTATTATTATCACATACTAATCACATTTATTATAATAGTTATGACTTCTAATTAATACAATCAAATTAATTAATTATCACCATGTTAATTACACTTGACAATTATTATTAATTGATATAAAGTGTATAGAAATTGTAAATTTTTTAAATAAAATTATAATTTCATTAATTCCACTAATGGAATTATAGTAAATAATTATTTAATAATAAATTTTTGAATAAAAAAAATATTATAAAGTCTCAATAACGTTAAATTTATGCATATCAATATCTAAAATCAAGATAATTATTACGAATATAAGTTTTTATTATAATATATTATGTTCATTAATACCTTATATTAATTATAAAGCATTTTTTTAATATATATATATATATATATATATATTTATTTATTTATTTATTTATTTATTTATTGTTATTACTAATAAACGATGATAATACATTATTTATGTAAGTGTTATTATATTATTGTAATTAATTATTATTGTCAAATTAATATTATGCTAATAAATTAAGTAAAATATATAATTGTGATTATTGTATGCAACACTATAGTTATGAAAATAAACACAACAATTAGAAAATACTATTATCATTATTCAAAGTACTTAACTACAATTACTCAAGCCAAATGATATTTTGTTATTCAATTAATTCAAATACATAATTTTTATAATCGTATGCAACAATATAATTATGAAAATAAACACAACAATTATATCATTAATCAAATTACTTAGCCACAATTAATCAAGTGAAATGGTATTCTTCTTTATTTCTGATCCACACAATAAATTAGATTTCTAAATTTAATAAATAAAATATAATTAGGTTAAATAGCAAACATCACAAATAAATTATTGGGCTTATGTGGCCTTTTAAATGCCTTATGAGTGCTTGTAAATTGAAATGATATAGTAGAACATGAACTCATTGAGAGTGTGGTCCCTCATGGACCATACTAAGCAAACAATGTTTACTGATACCGAACTGTGCTTGACAGTCTAGCCCAGTCGGTAGGGAAAAACCCATGTTACCTGGGCATAGAATATCAACCGATAAGAGTTCTAATGGGTCACCCCTTGATTAGGTCGGAGAATGCTCGGATGAGTGAGTCGAGGGACTACGTGATCCTTGTGTGTAATAGTAGCCTACAAAACGGGGGCGAAAGCCTCATCCATGTACCATCACACGACATGCATATTGATAGACAATTTCGATAAGGCAATCCACCTTTCAAGGTGAAGCGTATGCATGTGCGAGAGATACCTCTATGCACCATATGAGCTGTGGTCGCATCAAGTCTAGGTGACCTTGACTTGTCTCTAGGGGAGGACCTGAAATCCAAACTAGGATTGCGACACCTTGGCTCATCGGCCAAACTTTGGTGACCCGCTAATGGCCCCTGCTTGGACTGTAGGTCATGGGAAACAGTGGGTCGGTTCGATAAAGCAAGTGTGGTATCTAGCCCACTGTTGAACGTGGAGTGCCCCATGATTGTTGATTTAATTCCTAAGCCGTATAGATCAATTTCCCATCAAATTAATTTAATTATATTTGTTTTATGGTACAAATTATTTTAGAATTATTATTTAAATTTTTATGAATGTTTGGATATTTATTTAAGAAATTTGGATTTGTAAAATTAAAGATATTGAATTTACAATGGTTTAAATATTCAAATAAATATTCTAAAATTATTTTTATATAAAATAAAATTTCATGGGGGCCTATTGTGCACATGGGCCCGTCATGTTCTAGAAGGTGGGGCCCATACATGCCGTCCTTAAGGTAGCATACCCCACCTCTTGCCACTTTCTCTTTTATGCAAAGATTTTGTTTTGTGGTCCATGTGACCATATGTTATGGTAATAGTCAATTGCGACATGTGGCCAAACGTGACTTGGAAATATATTGACTAAATATTGATTTGATATACATTTGAAAGATTTTGTGAAAGTATGAAAAGGATTATGCTATTTTATGGTATGCATAATATTTTGATTGGATTTAATTTGATTTAATTTCTATTTATGGGAAAAGAGTTTAAGAAATGGGGATGATGGTTCATGCACCTTCCATAATGTTGATGGTTCATATACAGAATGGATGGCTCAGATCTTTCACCCCACAAATCATCATTGATCGACGGTCCACATTCAATCTCAATTAAGACGCAAACTATGGAAAACCCTAAACCCAAGTTTACACTATAAATAGAGGTGTTCCCCCTATTCTCTACACATCTCTCTTCTCTCTATCTTGTCTCTAAGAGGCATGCCGCACTCTCTATCCTCCCTCTCAAGACTTTCTCTCTCCTCCCTCTGAAGTCGCTCTCCCTAGACCTCTCGCTCGTAGCCTATCTCTAGAGGGGCACGCCCCAACTCTAGGTCACCTCCTAAGTCTCTCTCTCTCATCTTGAATAGCGTAAGGGTTGGGTCATATGGGATATGCCAAAATAAGTCTTGAGGTTAAGATTTGGGTCTGTTAAATTCTAAAAAAGTTTTATAGAATTAGTTTGGACTAAATTTGTTTTCTTGGTTAAGATTGAAACTAGATCGTCGATCCCAAGCAATGGGATGGTGGTAACTTGATGTGAGGTGTAATAAATCCGATTGAGGTAACCTCCGGCATTCTTCATTTTATTTTTTACAATTTAATCTTTATTTTCTCAAGCATAAGAAATGGCATCAAGGTTTTTAGGACCTTGGATTTGTTAGTTTTATTTTATGTGAAGCAAGAATTATTGTAGTAAGACTATTTGTTGTGATTTTTGTCAAAAGAAAAAGAAAAAGGAAAAAAAAGAAAATGAGAGAAAAAAAGAAAAGAAAAATGCATATTCCCTGGCAAGATCGCATTAGTCTTTCTTTCATAAATTCAAATATTAAACTACAATAAATAAATGAAACTCAATTTGTTATTTAGCATGTTAAAAGGGTATTTAAAATTTAACAGCGTCTAGAGATCTATGATTAACTCGTATAAAACTACAACAATTAGAAAATAAGGAAAATATCTCCATACCTCCAATTTTTAAGTTTTATATCTCATTAGACCCAAGGTTTCAAAACATATCTTGAGTCATAGAAATTCTAAGTCTTGTATATTCTAACCACCTAAACTAATTTTATCCCCTTTAAACTAATTTTTTTGCCCTAAACAAATATAATAAAGACATATCATTTCTAAACACCATCGTTTCTCTCTCTTTACATGATTTTTCCTTAAATTTCTCTCTCCATGACTTTTCCCAAACCCTCTCTCTCTCCCTATTTTCCCAGTTTCTCTCTCCATGGTTTGTTTTTCTTTATATATTTGCTTGATTTCTATTGATTGGTTGGATATTATTCACATGGATAATTAACTGTATGTAGATTGTGCCTGCTTTTGGAACCCAAAATGAGAGAGAGGGGTTTTGGGAAACACGGAGTAGAGAGAGAGCGAGAGATCTAGAGAGAGAAAGTCACAAAAATACAGAGAGAGAAGGGGTTTGGGCGAATCTCAAGGAAGAGAGAGAAAGAGAGAAATTTGGGAGGAATATATCACGTAACAAGATAAAGGGTTTAAAATAAGCATGTCTTTTTTTATATTTGTTAGGGCTAAAAAAATAATTAAAAGTGAGTAAAATTAGTCAGGGGGTTAGAAGATATATTTTAAATCCTTGAGTCTATTCAGATATGTAAACCAAAAATATGAGGTACGAAGATATTTCTCCTATAAAATATTAGTATCATTATTCAAATTACTCAACCACAATTACTTAAGCCAAATGATATTTTTCTTTATTTATGATTCACACAATAAATTAAATTTATATATTTAATAAATAAAATATAATGATATTTAATAGAAAATTACACAAATAAATATAGTACCAAGCTATAATAAATCAAAGAAACTCACTTTATTACTTAAAATATTTAGTAGGGTGTTCCAAATTTGATAGCATCTAAATTTGATATGGCAGTAGGTATAGGGCAGTCCGGCGTTTTGATATGGCGGTCGGTATTTTGAAGGGGCAGTGTGGTATTTTTAAATAGCGGTCCAGCATTTCCTTTTATTGAGATCCGAAAATGATTTATTATATGTAGGAAGGGTATTTTCGTAAAAAAATATTTTTTTTTATAAGGGGTATTCGTTAGAAAAGATTTTTTTTTTTTTAAGAAGTTGTTAGGAAAAGTTGGGTGGAGGTAAAGTGCGTAGAAAGTCCATTTTAGGGGGCTTATCCAATTTTCCCAATAAATTATCGTTGGTGTTTAATTTAATGACAGATTGTTAGAGAGATTTAAGGAGGTGGGAATCTTTGGTGAAATGTTTTTTAGAAAGAGAAAAAATAAGGAGAATATCACATGTCATAAAAATAGTACAAGTCTCCTTCTCCCTTAAAATAGAGGAGATAAATAATCAAGAATATTTAATGAGAACTCTGTTTTAGAAAGAGAAAAAATAGAGAGATTAACACTTGTGTCATAAAAATATTGCAAAAGTCACCTTCTCGCATAAAATAGAGTAGATAGATAATCAAGAATATTTAATAGCGTTATAAAATATGGAATAATTATTTGCACATGTACATATGGATATAACCATCAGTATAGGAAAACACTACGTAATGCCTATGCGAAAATAGGAAAACACTACTTAAGGCTTATGCGAAAATGAACCGTGATTTCGTCTATGTTCATTATCGTCCAAAATTCACCATACGGTCATAGTTGTCTGGTAGTATTTTATTTTTCATTGTTTTTATATAAATCGGAATGATTTGAAATTTGGAGCGCATGTTCAACAAAAATTGAATAATCTAATAAAAATATAAAAAAAATAATTCGAAAAAATTTAAATTGATCAAATTACCCCTGAAAATTTACGGGGGTATTTTATTAATTTATATTTTACGAAATATTTTTTCCATATTTTTATTGGGTGCTCCTCACTAAGATGTACGCACGTTCCAAATTTCAGATTATTTCGAATTATAAAAAATAAAAATAAAAATTTAAACATTATCAGACAATCGTGACCGTACGATGAACTTTGGATGGTGATGAGTATAGACGAAATCACTTATCATTTTCGCCTATTGGCGTTGGGAAGACTTTTCCATTAGTCATTAGAATAAATTAATAATATTAGGTTAAACCTTGAGTGTGCTTCATAATATATAATTAATATTTTTATAATAAATGAATGACTATTCTAATTTTAATTACGATAAATTTGTAACAAAAATGTGAGGTCTCACCGTTTTTTGTTAAATGATCCAGTATAGTTATTTTTGTTCATATACGCATACTCGCCACATTTATAATATCAACCAAAAATACATAAAAAAAAATAAGAGAATATATATCGAATGTATAATTATATTTTTATTATGAATACATATTTATACTCATATTAATATAATATATAATTATACTTACAGGTTTGTAATTTTTTTATTATATTCAAATGTAATTCCAATTATTTGTGTAAGTCATATTATTTAATACCATTACAATTATATTTTTTTCAATATGAATAATAATAATTAACAGAATCAAAATTATTAGTTATAATAATAGTAATTATTATTGATAAACAACACTAATTAATATAAATTATAAAAATTACAAAATTTCTATTATTTATGTCTAAATTTCTATTATAATTAGAATAAAGTAAATAGTATTTAATTATAATAGCTAATAATTAATTAACACTAAATATTGGTAAATTATAATAATTTTTTACTGATCAAAACTTAAATTTAAAATTTTTTGTAAAATATTTAAATTTTGATTATGAGGCATTACTTGGGCGTGAAAATTATTATATATAAGCTGTAAATTCTAAAATGACAGTAGGACATAAAGGATGTTTCTATTTATGCTTACGATAATTTGATAAAATAAGAGAAACAAATCTCTCCCTATTCTATGCATAAATTATTATTTTATTTATGCATATTTAATTCCTGTTATTTATGTTTTTATTACATGATTTTATTTATACCATTTAATGTATGATTATCATTTTTTTCAAATGTTAACTTTATGACCATATCTGTTTGGGCCAAATGTATTAGGACATTAATTGAGGGATAGAGATATGGATTATATAACATTTAATGACATGTAGGGAGGGAGATTTATAAGACATTAGAAGATAAGGACTCGGTTTCTATGCGGCAGGTTTATAAGAGATTAGAACATAAGGACTCGGCTTCTATGCGGCCATGCAAATGTAGAAATGCGGATCTATTAATAGATATATTTTTTGAAAGGCTTTTTGGGTTTAATTTTTAAGGATATGCAATTTCTAATATGGAGATCATAAATATGAATAAATAAATAAATTTTAAACATTAGGAATAATAATTCTAGTAAGAAAACATTTGGACAGTTAGTTTCCATTGTTTTTTACGCAGAACACCTACTTGCATCCATCTTAAAGATAGATGCTTTACACTTTATGGATCGCATATGTAGAAATGCAGTCCAGCCCGCATGAAAATATTTTCCATAAGATAAATATAGTAAAAGTTAAAATCAAGAAAGCAAATTAGAAATTCGATATTAATTGAGGGATATAGAGAGATTAATAGATATAACATGTAATGAGATGCACAATAATTGGGAGAGAGATTTATAAGATGATAAATATATTATAAATTTAAAATTGCAAATCAAGAAAGTAAATTAGAAATTTAAAAAACATCTATCCACAATATAACCAAAAAAGCATAATAAAAGGGAAAGGTTTCTATACTTCTCCTATATCATAGAAGATTTATGTTTCCCCTACCATCCAACCATTCAATTTTGATCAAGAAAGCTACTCAAAGAATTTTATTTTTAAGTTTTTTTAAACAAATTTTATAAATATGAAAATTTGGTACGTGTCATCTTCTCATTGGGATGCACCTATAAAAAAAATATTAAAAATTTTTTTTCGATAAAATAGAATTATCAAAATACCTCTTGAAACTTTCATGGATATTTTATATAATGGAAATTTTTTTTATACATATTTTGCTAATTTGAGTTTAATAGAGGACTGGATGTACAAAAATTGGTGTTAAAATAGTTTGTTGAAAAAATTATAAAATAAAATAATTTATATATATAATAAAATTGATGTTAAAATAATTTATATATTTTTTATATAACTTAAAAATAAAATAATATAGAGACATGAGAATGTGATTTAAGCATTCTTAACCCTCCATTTAATAAGGAGAAAATATATGTCGGCGCTTCAGTCATTACGAGGGGAGAGAGAGGTCCCCGTAACGAAAGAGAGAGATAGAGACAGGTCCTCGTAAGAAGAGAGAGAGATAGAGACAGAGATAGAGATAGAAAAAGGTCCTCGTAAGAAGAGAGAGGTAGAGATAGAAAAGGTCCTCGTAAGAAGAGAGAGATAGAGATAGAGATAGTGAGAGTTAGAAGAGAGAGAGAGATAGAGATAGAGAGAGAGGTCCTCGTAAGAAGAGAGAGATAGAGAGCGTTAGAAGAGAGAGAGATAGAGATAGAGAGAGGTCCTCGTAAGAAGAGAGAGATAGAGATAGAGAGAGAGAGGCGTTAGGTTCGTTGACGCGCGAAAACGAGGATAAATACATAGATAGCTGCTGTGAGACCCAATGTGCCCTCTCTCGTTGCCACGTGTCCAGCGTCGCTTTTTCACAGCCCTTTTTATAGCCCATCTCTTTCTTCCTCTCGTTACATCTCTCTCTTTCTTCCAATTTCTCTCTCGTTTTCTTGAGCAAATCTCTCATTCGCTCTCCTCTTCTTCCCCTCGCCCCTCCCCTCCCCTCCCCTCCCCTCCCCTCTATCTGGATAGGGTTTCGCATTCCCTCTGCGGCTTTCTTTTACTCTCTCTCTCCACTTGGATGGACCATTATTCCGACGGATTTTCCTTTCAGGTGCCTGCTTTAGGGTTTCACCATCGGAGCTTCTCTGTGCGCAATGTCTCTGCAACTTTATGCAACAGCGATTGTTCTGGTTTCTTGGTTCTTTTTATGAAAATAAGGTTCGAAGAAATCCATTGTTTTGGTTCTTTTTGTGAAAAGAGGAGCTGAAGAAAGCCATTGATTTTTCGCTCTATCAGACTCTTCTCTCTGGTTATTGAAAAATCTTGGTAGAAGAAGAATAAGAAGTAAAGAAAGTGGAGACGATGAATTGCGGATGCGGGCAGGAGGGTGAGGTTTGCTCTGGCCAGGCTGAGCCACCAGACCCTGATGTTCTTGAACTGGATCCCACCCGCCGATATGTTCGGGTAAATTTTATGGATAAATTCAGTCAGTTCATTTTTTTAATTTGTTGTTGGGTTCATAATTTTTTTTAAATTTCCTGGTTTGATTGGCAGGAAACACAACAAATTATAGTTAAAAACAATTGGAATCTGTTCTGATGAGTCCTAATATATTTTATTTAGTAGGGGCTATGTGTATTTGTTTTTTCATTGTAATTGGCCTATTATGAATGTTGGTTTAGTAGAAAGTCTATCATGCCTTCTAAAATGCTTGAATTTTCGCTGGATGTTGGAAAAGGGAATGACTTTTAGTTGAAAAGGACTGATGCAGTTTAAACTTTGACCTCCAATTTCTTTTTAACCTATTTAAAGTAAATTTCCCAACAGAAGTGAAAATTTCTTAGATGTCCTAATGAAGTCTTTCTTGTCAATGAACTCGCGATGATTTTCAATGAGAAAGGATTCCTACATACTGCTTTGCAGTATTTAACTACTCGGCCATAGCCACTCAACAGAGTTACTCAGACTCGGCTAACTCGGCTCCAAGCCCAACCAAGTACCCAAGTACAACTCTGATATCAGTGTACTGGGACTTGGATGAGTCTACTCGGACTCCGTCGAGTTACTCGGCCTCGGCGAAGTCGAATACCCCCGAGTGGTGTGACGATTCGGGGCATTTAAAAAAAATAAAAAAATTGTAAAAAAAAATAAATTATGCTTTACATTTTTTCTTACATGATTTAGATGCATTTGCCAAAGATTGATGAGTGGTTTTTTCCATAATCACATTTTTATATTTTTCTTTTTTGGATTTTTTTAAAATCCATGTTTTCTAGACCTTTTTTTTGCCTTGTTTTAACCTTTTAAAGTTGTTTGAGGTTTGAATTTACTTTTAATACATGTTTTTTATTTTTCCTTTATTTTTTATATATTTTTGGGTCATTTGGCTTTTGGCTGGACTGAGAGCACTCTGCCAAGTGACTCACCTCGGCCAGGTTGCGAGTCCCGGTACATTGTCTGCTATTTTAAAAAATAGAAGAATAAAAATTATGTAAATTTGTGAATCAATGTATACAAATCATGTGTTATTTTGGATTCGTTTTACAATGATTTTGTGAGTTTCTATTGTCAAATGCCGCATTTTAGTATTTTCCTTTTTTGTGAATTTTCTTGAAATGTCTCCAACCGTAAATCAATTTTGCTAAATCCAGTTTTTTGGATTCCTTATGTTGGCTTATGTTTTGTTTCACTTTTCAAGTTTTTATATTATTTTTAAAAAAATTTAGGGCTTTTTTGGCCTTGTACATCACTCGCTTGGACCCAGTCTAGGTACTAGGCTCGGGCTAGGGTCGAGTCTCATGCCCAAGCCAAGGCTTAAAAACATTTCTGGTTTGCTACAGAGTGCTTATATTCCAATTATGTAATGATGATTGGTTTGTCATTAAGGTGCAACATATGATGAGTTCTTCTTGGGTGTCAAAAAAATGGAAGCATTTCTTTACCAAGAACATTCTATTACCCATGATGAGTTTTCTGACTATGAGAAAAAGGGCATTATCAGAGCATGATTTTTTTTTTTTTTTTTTAATTCTCCTTTTCTGTGGTAGTTGACCATGTTGAAAGGTTATCATTGTCTGATTGGTTTGGGTCTTGAACAGTTCAAAGATGTATTGGGCAGAGGGGCATTCAAGACAGTGTATTCTTCATCTCCTCTCCCTTTATTTACCTTTTCATTTCATGATTTTGGGAATTCTGTTTTGCAAATCCTTATTCCCATGATTCCTTTCTCCTTGTTATAGTTACAAGGCATTCGACGAATTCGATGGAATAGAAGTAGCATGGAACCAAGTGAAGATTGACGAAGTGTTGCAGTCCCCCGAGGACTTAGAAAGGCTTTACTCGGAAGTGCATCTTTTGAAGTCATTGAAACATGAAAACATAATCAAATTCTACAATTCTTGGATCGATGATCAAAACAAGACAGTGAATATTATCACTGAGCTGTTCACTTCAGGAAGCCTGCGCCAGTAAGTTCTTTTCATCCATGCATTCTAACAATTATGGCCACCCAAAATAAGACACCACCACTATTGTTGGATTTCATTTTGGTCGACTCTACAGATAACAAACTGTAAATTTGCTACTTTTTGTATTTTTTTGGAAGTACTGATTCTGTATTTCTATTACTTTAAGAACAAACTCTGAATTTGTAAAATACGTTTGCACTTCAGATATCGGAAGAAGCATAGGAAGATAGACATGAAGGCTGTCAAGAGTTGGGCGAGACAGATTTTGCAAGGCTTAGTTTATCTTCATAGCCATAACCCGCCCATAATACATAGGGACCTCAAGTGCGATAACATATTTATCAATGGAAACCATGGCGAAGTGAAGATTGGGGATCTTGGGTTGGCTACAGTTATGCAGCAGGCCAATGCTCATAGTGTTATTGGTAGATATCTTTTATTGGAGTGTGTTAGTCCCATGTCTTTCCATATGTTGTGACTGATATTTGTTCTGTATAATTTCTAAAAAATAAGTACTTACACTCTGCATTTTTATAGGCACTCCTGAGTTTATGGCGCCTGAGCTCTATGAGGAGGATTACAATGAGCTGGCTGATATTTATTCATTTGGCATGTGCTTGCTTGAAATGGTCACATTCGACTATCCGTACAGCGAATGTTGGAATTCTGCCCAAATTTATAAGAAGGTTTCATCTGTAAGTCATTTTGACCATTTATTATCGTAGCTCGTTCCATGAATTATATGCCAATAGAGAAGTGATCAGATTCAATATTTTATTCTTTCTGTAGGGGATAATGCCAGCTTCTCTTAACAAAGTAAAGGACCCCGACATGAAGTGCTTCATAGAGAAATGCCTCGTTCCAGCGGCTAAAAGATTGCCAGCTAAGGAACTTTTGAAGGATCCTTTTCTTAAATTGGATGGTCTTCGAGAGTCTTTTGGGCATGATTCCCTTCCCTTACCCGATATTATATTCCCCAAAACCGGTGCATTTGGAGACCGGTGTGTCTTATCAGAGGATACCACTAATGTACATCCAGTGGGCACCACCATGGACATAGATGATGATGAAGATGAGGAGTATGGGCTCCCCATAGTCACCATAGTTGAGAATGGCATAGTTGATGGCCCTCCATCTCCGAGCCTGGAGGTGCAAATGTCAAGGAAAGACCATGACTTCAGGCTAAAGGGGGAGAGAAATGACCAGAATACCATATCACTGATATTGCGGATAGCTGACCTAAGCGGTAACTGACTGATTTCCTTCTTGGACCCATCTTTTTCCCTAGTTTAGTTTAAAGAAAGGCAACGTATACTGTAGTCAAATGATCTATGGAAAACAATATCCATATGGGTTCATCAATGTCAATACCGACTGTATATTGTAATGGTGGAAGGTGATGGAGACAGGGAGATCCCCATTGAGTTCATGTCTTCTATTTGTGGGTCCGACTCTATCTTTATCACCACCAATTTTTTCATTGGATAACCCATTGGACAATATTAAAATTTGTTTGCACTTTTTTTTTTTTTTGCTAGGTCAGGATGACATTTGACCTTTACCTTGAACTTGTGCCTTTTTTTTATCACACAGAGCCAAAAATACTGCTTCTGCTTGGGAAGTCAGCAGGAAAAGGTTCGGTGCCCATTTCATTAAAAAGAATAGGCACTTCTTATAGAAATTCAACCCTCAACCCTCAGTTAGGCAATTTAATATAAGAAATATAAGCTGAAGCTTAAGAAGCAAAGACTTTCCTTAATAAAACAAAATTTATTTGTATTGACGGGGTTGTTTGAATAATCTTTGATCTATACTTGCAGGTCGAGTAAGGAACATCCACTTTCTGTTTTACCTCGACAGTGATACAGCACTCTCAGTCGCAAGTGAAATGGTTGAGCAACTTGAACTCTCTGATCAGAATGTAACCCTCATAGCTGAGTTGATTGATTTGTTAGTATTCAATCTTGTGCCCAACTGGAAACCTTGCATGCCAATCGACAAATTGGTCACTTTAGATGGGATTAAAATTTCTCAAAGCCCACCAAGCAAAAGCTCTGAATTGCTTGAAAATCCCAATCACTTCACTGGAGATTCAATTAAAACCAGCTGCTCCATCCAAAACATGATACAAACCGTCGACATTTTGAGCCCTCCACCTGTCTGTTACGCAAGCTTGGAAGAAGGCTCTGTTAAGCCTACATGTGAATCTCAAAATATGGTTAGTATAGAAGAGAGGACGTCCAATATTAAGCCTACATGTGAATCTCAAAATATGGTTAGTATAGAAGAGAGGACGTCCGATGTTAAGCCTACATGTGAATCTCAAAGTATGGTTGGTATAGAAGAGAGGACGTCCGATGTTTCATTTGTTTCTGCAGTTTCCACCGAAGAGGGCGAGAAGAAGTTATCCATCACATGTATCTGTTTAGATTCGGGTTGTGAAGCATTTAGTCACCATGATATGACACAAAAGAGAGAATCAAACCATGATATGACACAAAAGAGAGAACCAAGTAAGAGAAACGATGTTCGCGGGGTATCTAGGGAGAATACCAATGGTGAAAAAGAAGCCTCCACTAACTCAATGACATCCAATGATTTGTCAACATCATTTAGCATGCTGAGCAATGCTTCCTCTGTGGTTTCTGCTGGTTTGAATGAGGACAAGGAGTTGAGAGCAGAGTTGGAGATGATAAACTTGGAGTTCCATCGTGTTATCGAGGAGCTCTTGAGTAAGAAGCATCAAGCAATAGAGGCAGCGAAGAAGAGGTTGAATCAAAAGAAGATTTCAGCTCACTAACCATTCACTTATTTGATTATTAACTCAGTGTGCATTTGAAGAGGCCAGATATGGGTTATTTACTGGAAGAGAAGACTCAAAATTACTAATCAAAATTCATTGTCTATAAATCACTCTTAACATGGATCATATTCTATTGCATTCTCCTCCCATTCTGTTAAATGCAATTAATTGGTGATTATTAGCTCAATTGGCATTTGAAGAGGCCAGATTGGGTTACTTTACTGGAAGAGAAGTCTCAAATGTACTCATCAAAATTCAGTGTCTATAAATCATTCTTAACATGGATCATCTTCTACTGCATTCTCCTCCCTTCCTGTTAAATGCAATTAATTGGTGATTATTAACTCAATTTGCATTTGAAGAGGCCAGATATGGGTTGCTTTACTGGAAGAGAAGTCTCAAATGTACTCTTATCAAAATTCATTGTCTATAAATCACTCTTAGCATGGATCATCTTCTACTGCATTATCCTCTCTTCTTGTTAAATGCAATTAATAGGTGATTATTAACTCAATCTGCAGTTGAAGAGGCTAGATATGGGTTACTTTAGTGGAAGAGAAGTCTCAAATGTACTCATCAAAATTCATTGTCTATAAATCACTCTGGACATGGATCATCTTCTATTGAATTCTCCTCTTCCAGTCTCAATTGTACTCTATCAAAATTCGTTGTCTATAAATCACTCTTGACATGGATCATCTTCTATTGCATTCTCCTCCCTTCCTGTTCAATGCAATTAACTGGTTTTTTTTAGTATAGCTTTCAAATACTCAACTATTATGGAATATTTTCAGTTGCCCATATTTTTTCTCAAAGTAATTTTTAGATAATTACTAAGCCCGATGCGGCTATTAGTGAGTTCATAGCAAATGGAGGTTAACATTTCATTTCCTGCCAGAAAGTGAAACAGTGTTATGAGACTCGTCCCAGCAACTCGAGTTTTGGATGAGTGGGAACTCGAGTTTGGATGAGCAGGTTGTACGATATATTTCTAGAGTTTAATTGTATTTACTGCCTTTAAACCCTAGCGTATAACTTTTGGTGCAGTTAATGTCTGAATCCCACTAGAGTACACAACATTTTTAATGTCCGTCACCTTTTTTTATATGATAAGAATATAACTTTTTTGGAGTTCTAAAAAAAATGTAGCCAACTTACGGGTTTTTTAAAGTTTAATCATGTTACTAACTCAATTTTAAGTCGTGCTGGAATGCCTTACCGGTTAGCTTTAACGCATTGGTTTTGATGCCGTCGAGATTCGAATCCTACTAGAGTAAATTTTAGCTTTAACGCATTAGTTTTGATGCCGTCGATATTCGAATCCTACTAGAGTAAAAAAATTTTTAAATGTCCGGCACTTTTTTTTATAAGATAGAAGTATCGCTTTTAAATTGGACATTTCTCTATCTTTGTTTTATAATGTCATATGTGACATCATCCACATGGAGGACATCACACTCTCTTAATAACCAAATATACCTTTATTAAATGTCCAAATTAATGACCAAATATATCTGTCCAAATTAATGATTAAGTATACCCTTACTAAAAAAACTCCATCTATAAAATAGGTGTATATAAATGTCTAAATTTTGTTGAGTATGATAATAAATTACTTAACCTTAATATAACTCTTTTTTTAAAGTCTGTCGCTTTTTTTTTTTCTTTTTTTTTAATTTTAAAAAAAGTGTACACAACTTTTTTTAATAACCGTCACTTTTTTTATATAGCAAAAACGCAGCTCCCACTAGAATCGTCACTTTTTTATATGGTAAAAAGTATTAAGAACAATGTTTATGATGAGGGTACTAACCAGTACACCAATCAATTACTTGGTTCATAAAAGTGGCCTTCAAATTATATATAACTGTTTTTTTTCTTTATTAAACAAATGAGTTTCATTTTCTTTTAAAACAAGTGAGTTGGACCGTAGTGAGTTACTCGGGCTCGACTCGCCCTTGGTGAGGGCCCAAGTACCATGATCGACTCGATTTTTATGCTATTACATGTTTGTGCGACAAATAGCATGAGAAATGCAACTGAACCCAGCTTTTTAATGGATATCATCACTCTGTGTTTTCTGAATAAACGGCCCAAACCAAACGTATGCACATTTCACAAAGAGATCTTAGTTCATACATGAATGACCATATATATTCGTGTGCGTGTGCATGTGCATGAGAGAGATTTATATATTCTTTTTTATAGAATATTTGGTCAATGTTTAAAAAAATAAGCTTGCCTACCAAAAAGAGAGAGGAAGATTCTCCATTGGAAACCCCAAATTTTCATAGGAAAAATATACAATAAGGATCATGTTAAACTGAATGGTTGAAGGTGTGTCGTTGATTGTGTTCAAACTCCAAAAATATTTTGAGCTTTGTTAAAGACCCCAAGCTAGCAGATTTCACATCGGATCTTTGTGAAACATAAACTAGCAGATTTCACATCTGATATTTGTATCACAAACAAACCACCTATAATTTATAATCTCATTTCAACCCCATTTTCAAAATGAGCCCTAATAAGTGAATTCAGAATATGAGGTTACCCTATTAGCTAATAGCTGCAGTGTAAGCTCAATGGCCCAGATTGAATCTGGACCAATCTAATGGTCACAATTACGTTTCGTATTTTATTTTTATTTTTTTCTACAAATCCAAATCACTTGAAATTTTGAGTGTTCTTTAAAAAAAGAAAATTTATTAAAAAATATCAAAACATATGTAAAAATTATATTGACCAAAATACCTCAAAAATTTCAAGGGCATTTTGATCATTTTATTGTTTTTGAATTATTTTTTTAACATTTTTATTAGGTGCTCCTTGATGAGAGAAATGAACGTCTAAAATTTTATGTGATTTAGATATATATTAAAAATATTAAAGTTATATTAAGAAATGAGGTCGTGACCGTCATATCGACCCATATTCCATCTAGATCATTGAACAAAATATTGTAGCTATCAGCTAGTGGGCTAACATAATCTTTTCCCATTACTCAAAATATCAGTGTAAATTCTCTCTGGCTAGCATTTAGGATGCCCTTCAACAACTATCTTTTATTTGTATTTGTAGAGCGCCCTTGATGCGTTAGGTCTCAATTTATCATTTCAAAAAATGACGTTTTACATCAAAATATACATTTATCACAAGGGAAACGATCATGTGGGAGGCTCTATGCAGAAGGAATTTGTCACACCCCAAGAATTTACAGTACTGTTATTCCTGAAATGTGGCAGACAAGACATATATATATATCTATTGATAGAACAAATTTACAGTGGCGAGGTCTTACAAAGTAAATAAAAGAAAGTTTAAATAAAACTACAATATCTTCCCAAAGTTGATCTTGACAAGGACACAAATGAAACCGCAGTTATCCTGAAAAATGTTTACCATAGTTTGATGAGTTTGGCTACTCAGTAAGTGATCATCATAATCCTAAAAATAATCATGGTTGAAAGATATCAATATTTTCCAAAATGAGATCTATTAACAGAAATACATTAACAGGTTCACTTTAAAAAAAATGCATAATTAAGTATAATCCGAATAATTGAAATGCACATAACACTTTAACGCGTCAATGCATAATTCAAAGAATTTCACAAAATACCCTACTGGCGTCCCAAGTAGGACACCTATATACCCCATCAGCGTCCTGATAGGTCCACTTAATCCCTATCGGCGTCCCAGATAGGTCCACTTAATCCCTGTAGGTCCACTTATACCTCACCGGCGTACCGGATGAGTCCACTTAATCCCTACCGGCGTCCCGGGTAGGTCCACTTATACCTCACCGGCGAACCGGAGAGTCCACTTGCATACTTAAATTATTTCTAAATCTCTTTAAACATTCGAAAGCAGCAAATATCATGTACTCAACATATCACTGAAATCACTAATATGAATTTCACTTAAACCATTAATAACAGTCACTTTCAATAACATTTCAATCAATCAAATATTTTGGGCTCAAATTTAGAAAGGTAGCAAATCGTAAAGACATTCTAGCATAATTGCCAATCTAATATGTATAGGAAAACTCTTATAGAAATTCAAGAATACGGAATTATCACAATTTATGGGATATCAATTCACAAATAAACATTTCACAATAATACTATAATCAATTGCAAAAATGTCAATTTTTAAATAATACGGCAGTCATTTGCACATGAATTTTACAATGTCTAAATATTCAAAACAGTAGAAAGAAATATCACAATTTTACTAAAAGCAGAAATATCACATTTATTTCTAACAATAGACAAGAAAAATAAATAAATTTATTTTTCTAATTTACAGCATTCAAAATTTATAACATAGATAAAATATCACAATTTTTATTAAAAAGATTATTTTTCAAGATAATGAGGTCACGTGCGCATAAAATTTATCGCGCCTAAAATTCATGATAATAAGCAGAAATAATTATTTCATTTCATTTTTAAAGAGAATGGATTATTTTTCGAGACAATGAGGTCACTTATACATAAAACTGATAAAATAAAGATCCTAGACGGAAATATCACTATTTATTAAAAATAGACTATTTTTCAGGAAGACGATGTCACTTACACACAAAACTTATAAAATAAATATCCTGAACGAAAATATCACTATTTATTAAAAACAGACTATTTTTCAGAAAGACGATGTCACTTACACACAAAACTTATAAAATAAATATAATGAACGAAAATATCACTATTTATTAAAAACAGACTATTTTTCAGAAAGACGATGTCACTTACACACAAAACTTATAAAATAAATATCCTGAACGAAAATATCACTATTTATTAAAAACAGACTATTTTTCAGAAAGACGATGTCACTTACACACAAAACTTATAAAATAAAGATCCTGGACGGAAATATCACTATTTATTAAAAACAGACTATTTTTCAGGAAGACGATGTCACTTACACACAAAACTTATAAAATAAAGATCCTGGACGAAAATATCACTATTTATTAAAAATAGACTATTTTTCAGGAAGACGATATCACTTACACACAAAACTTATAAAATAAAGATCCTGGACGGAAATATCACTATTTATTAAAAACAGACTATTTTTCAGGAAAACGATGTCACTTACCCACAATTATTTGAGAGGGAGCTTCCAATAAAAAATTTCGATTCGAGAGAGAAGTTCACTGTGTTTCGACCAGAGAGAGAGATCTCAAAATTTTGTTTTAGGGTGGGAGTGCTCACATCCCCTATTTAAATTCTTATAACGTATTATTATATTGTTTTCTTACGCTCTACCTCATACCTGAGGTGTCGCGTTAAAAGCAGACTTTTATCGTACGAAAACCACGTCCGCTAAAGGACGCTGCCAGCTGCAAGCAGCAGGAGGCAAAAGCGGGCAAAGGAAAAAGTAAAGGCAAAGCAAAAGTTAATTCAAAGCAAAAGTTTTTAAAAACAGTGATGGTCCCCAAGGACCATCATACTCAAACGGAACATCACCTATTTATAAGCATATTTTCTCCTTTTTTTTTTTTTTTTTTTAATTTTAGGATTGTTACAGAATTACGCGCTAATCTATGCAAGAGCCCTATGAATAGATATATGAATGGACTCATGGCACACGGCTGCTGAAAGTGACGAGTGCTACAATATGACGTCTTGAGTAAAGAGTTCAAGACTCTCACTATAGATCTCGATCTCTCTCTCTATCAATGGATAGCTCAATGATCCACTTATCAGTACTTCAATTTCCATTGAACCACCCATCACCTTGGATCCATGACATTGTAGGATTGCAAGAAAGGCAAGCTGGCCTCAAACCTACCATTCGACAGTTTCTTAAATGTGCCACTACCGTCGCACTTCCACAAAAATGCACGAGAATTCTCAATATCACATACCATGGTCCGCAGGGAACATACTGTTCATGATTCCCTTGGGTCAAGGATGTACTTAGGAATATCTTTTTGATTTAAAATTTAGATATCTACTTGAGAATCACTAGATGATTAGTTGCAAAAAAATACAAAAATAGATTTTGAGTTTCCAAACACTTAGAACAAACAATCGAAAAATTCAATAGCCCATATTTGATGTTCTGATCTTGATTTTTTCAAGCATT
This sequence comes from Amborella trichopoda, assembly GCF_054954075.1. Taxonomy (NCBI): domain Eukaryota; kingdom Viridiplantae; phylum Streptophyta; class Magnoliopsida; order Amborellales; family Amborellaceae; genus Amborella; species Amborella trichopoda. The sequence goes on from NC_142346.1 coordinate 7,086,706, forward strand.
CACATTCTGATTTACTTATTTATTTATTTATTTTGAAGTTGGCTACTAGGCGAAAGAGATACCTGCTAAAGAGATATCAATGTTTGGGTCGGAAATATTCAACTAAAAATACTCGAGCTTAGGGTGTTTTACCCAAAGTACCAAGTGGACAGTGTACACCCGTAGGGAATCGTTTCACCTCTTTTGTTGCGCGACTTCAAGACAATCACTCAAAAATGTCATCCGCAACTAACTCCATTTTCCATGAACCCCATATGCACAATTAAAGTCATCATTTTGATTGTTTATTTATTAAAAATCAACTTCTTGTGAGATTCTTTATCTACCTTTGTATAGGTATTGAGGGTGTAATAGTAGCTAGAGGTTAAAGAAAATATATTTGAGATTTTGGAGCTAGTTTTTAGAATAACTCTTCTCCTTCCAGTAAAGGAAAATTGTTTCATGCGGGCTGGACCGCATTTCTACATATGCGGTCCAGTCTATATATGCGGTCTAGACAATGTAAAGCATCCATCTTAAAGATGGATTCAAGTAGGTGTTCCATCTAAAAATAATGAAAAGTAACGGTCTAAATGTTTTCTTACTAAAATTATTATTTTTAGTTTTTAAAATTTATTTATTTTTTCATATTCATGATCTCCATGTTAAAGATTACATGTCCTTAAAAATTAAGTATTAAAATCCATCTCAAAAATAGATTTATTAAGAGGCCCGCATTTCTACAAATGTGGGCTCGGCCGCATACAAACCGGGTCCTTCAATAATATTAGTATAGTTTTGTTGTTCAGCTATTTCATTTAATCTTAATCTTTTAGTAATATTTCCAACTGGTACTGCTAGAACATTATTTTCTTAATTTATAACTAATGTTTCTACAGTCGGATGTACCACTTCTATGAATGTATTAGTCATGTAAGCTTTTAGATATGGACCCGGTTTCTATGCGCCCAGCCTGCATTTTGTAAAAATGCGGGCTTGATAATAAATATATATTTTAAATAGAATTTGACTCTAATTTTTAGAGAATATATAATACTTAACAAGGAGATCATGAATATGAATAAACAAAAAGAAAATTGAAAATTAGAAATAATAATTATATTAAAAAATATTTGGACCAATAGTTACATTTGTTTTTGGATAGACCGCCTATTTGCATCCATCTTTAAGATGGATGCTTTATACCTCTGGACCGCATTTCTACGGTTTCATGCAGTCCAGCCCACATGAAACAATTTTCCTTTAGATATTTATGAACAGTATTAATCTTTAAATATAAACATTCTAAGTGTCTATTTTCAAACCAGTCAAAGAAATACATATGACTCTAAATTTTCTTTAACAAATAAGTAATTTGTTTTTTCATCTTTATAAAAGGCTGAAAAAATATGTATTTTTTATTTATTAGGTTTTGAATAAAAAAATTTCAAAATATATTATTTTGTGTTTCAAATTCTTGCTTTTCGAATTCTTCCATCATAACATTAATAATATGTATACAGCATAACCTACTCCTATAGGACTTTGAGTTATGTTACTGCGTGAACATTATTCTAAAATATATTTTCTTGAAGGTTCAAGCCTTAGGGGATTTTTTCTAAAAGAGATTTCGACAATGGCGTCCTTGTAATTGTTTAATAAATTATATTTCAAATTTTTGTGACTGTTTTTCTTTAATATATATAGTAGCTAGTATTCGATTGCCTTTTTTTTTTTCTTTTTTTCTTTTTTTCTGGCAATCGGACTTCATTACATCCATTTTATTTAGGGGTTGATAGTTTATAACTAGTCTTGGTACTCCTCGCCCAAGTTCAGTTGCTTTCTCCACATAGAATATTGCACATATCCAAGGAGATTTAATTTTCCTTATTAATTTTTCTTCGAAAAATCTTCAATTTCTTTTCGACAAATTTCTAGATATCGTTGGTTCATTTGTAGAGGTCCGGCTTTAGTAGAAATTTTTTATTCAAAAACAACCTTCTGCCAAAAAGCACTTGGGAGATTTGAACATGTCTTTTAGTAATAATTCTTTAAATTCTTCTATCTTCTTTAAATTATCAACTTTCCCCAGTCACTAATTTATTCGCTTTCGGTCGATTGTCATTCGTAATTCATTTATAAATTTTGTTTTAGTGTTAATTGAATTTTAAAGGAATTCCTACCAAGATGGCGGATCCAGTCGTAGGTGCCTCTACATGAGCTTCGGGTGGCCAAATATAAACCGGTACCATAGGCACTTTGATGGAGAAAGGAGCGAAAGAAGCAATCCATAGAAAGATTTGGCGCCGCTCACTCAATTCTGTGGTTCATGATATTTGTGAATTAGGTTTAGGCAAGGAGTGCACGAAGGAGTTAAATAAGGAGTTAAACCAATTCTTGTGATTGATTCTCTTTAGCCTTTTCAGGACTGCTCGTAATAAGGTGCGTTAAAGAAGATTTGTAGAGATACATCTTGTGAATAAGCTTTTTTGGAACCAAAAAAAGGCCAAATGGCGCCTAGGTGGCCGCATAGGGGGGTTGCCCAACGTCTGGGAGCCTGCCCAGGTTTCTGGGTGGCCTAGGTTGAATAACAAGGGTGGGAGGTGTCCAAAAAGTAGTTTTAGGTCCAAATTATGTATAAAAAATACAAATTGAGGTATTTTAAATATTGCTTTTATGCTTAATCAATCCGAACTCCAAAGACAAAACACAAACTAAAGCATATGAAATATGAACAATTAGTTAATAACACATTAAGAAAAATAAGAAAATATAATTCAACATACAAACTCTGTACTAGACATAACACAGTCCATAACTCCGCCCATAAACTCAATAGTCCATACCATTATCAAGATTACCATCCCATTTCATTGTCCATACTCTATAGAGTCCACACACATCAGCGGAGGAAAAAGAAAAAAAGAAAGAATTACCTGATCGATCTAACAAAAATGCAAAAAATATGCATTTTTTCTTGTTTTTATCACTCTAAAATGTAAAAAAAAGGCGCCCTCCCAGGGCTAGGCACTGGGCGCCCAATGACCTCGTTCACAGAAGCGTCACCTAGGCTTGAGTGATTCGCCCCGGCCCCCATGGCCCACCGAGGCTGTCGCCTAGGCGCTAGGTGGGCAGCCTTTTGAATATATGTCTTGAAGTTCATTAATTTTTTATATTCTGGGTTTTTCATAGAAGTTAAAAGGTTACTTGAGATTCTCCTATCTTTTTCATCCACTGTCTAATATCATAGTTAGAAATGACATAATACATAGACATTCATTTCATAAATGGACATTTGATCATTTGTATTTAGTATTTATTTTGTTCAAATTTGTACTATATAGTTTTTAATCACTTTTTTCTAATACAACTTAAATCTGCATCAAAATCTATTAGAGCAGTAGATTGAGAAATAAAATCGCCTATTTAATAATTACTGATGAACGCCATCTTTGTACTTTAAATTGTTGTATTGATTAAGTAAATCGTCTTCTTCTACGTTCCAAGCATAAGGTTTCTCTTTTTCTTCTTTCCTTTTATATTTGTTGTTTTCAAGAGTTCCATTCTTTATCTCTCTAATCTCTGGTTTAGTTCCATTTATTTCTTATTTTAATTCACTTGGGGAAAGTTCTTTTTCTTCTTTCCTTTTATAGTTGTTGTTTTCAAGATTTCTTATAAATCATAAAATTGTTTGTCTTCATTTGGTGGGTTTAAATTTTAAAGGATTGTATACAATGAGATCATTTACCTTTAATACAAAGTGGCCACAATTATTTACAATCATCTAATGTGAAATTTGATAGCTTTAATGTGTCATAAAGTTCGAAAAAAAAAATTTTGAAGTTTGAGCTTGATCAATAGAATAAATTCAACCATTCAAAATCACATCCAATTGTCAAGGTTAATTGTGACCACCTTATATCAAAAGTACATAGTTTCATTCTATATTTTTTCAATTTCTAAAATATTTTTTTAAAGATTTTAATTTTTCATTTTCTTCAAAGTCTCCTCAGTTTTTGAAGAGCTTTGTTCGGTGGTTAAAACATTTATACAAGAACATTGAACATCGATGACAGTATACTTCACTCTTTAAGTGGTTTCTTGATTCTGGCGCTTCGAATCACATGACAGGAGATCCTGCTACCTTTTCACTTTCATATTCTGATGAACTCAACTCTGTGGTATCGGATTCCTCTACTTGGCTCTTCATTTGTCAAATCATTTTGAATATTATTATTTTATCTTTTACTTTGGTTGTATCTATTAGCATAATGTCCTTTTTTACATTTACAGCACCTAAGAGTCTTCTTTTTATTTTCGAGTTTTGATGAAGACTTCTTAGATCTAGATTCTTTATTTTTCTTCTTATGGGATTTTTTAAAGTAATTTTCATGCTTATATTTTTTTGCGATTTCTATCTTAGAGTAGGTTAGTATCCATCCCAAATCGATAGTAGAAATAACCCATTTCTCTTTTATGTATGCATTCCTTTTAATTTGTCTATCTTGATTTCATTGCATAACATTAACTCTATATCGATTCTTTGTGTAATATTCTCCATATTTCAAGTCCGCGTATGTTTGCTCTTTCTTCGTGAAGATAAAATCTCACCTTTTCAACAAAAGATTTAGGAAGTCCAGACACGAATCTTGATCTACAATCTTCTAATTGTAAAACTCTAGTTATATAAAGAAAAATCTACAAAGAGACCATTTACTTTTAACACAAGGAGATCACAATTATTTTTATCCATTAGATTTTAAATCAGATGGTTGGTTATGAGTGTGTTATTGATTAGACTAAAAGGTTTTTTAAATAAATAAAAAAAAAATTTCGAACTTGGTAATACACCTCAAGCCCACCCAATTGACATCTAACAGCTAGTAACCATTGCAAACTCTTCGTAACAAAAATAAATGGTCTCATAAGATACAATCCCGTTATATAAACATTTTTACACTATCTATATTATGATATAGATTTATATTAGAGTAAAATATTGATGGACTATCTGAATATCAAATACTCGATGTCAGCCATAATATGAGTATCAGCTCAAATGCTAGGATAATAAAAGGCAAAAGTGATCATAGTAAAGATTATGATAGCTAAATTTTCTAGTCAACTTAAAGGTTGGCGGAATCATTATCTAACAAGGCAGATAAATCACTCATATTAACCCATTTTGCATCAGATGCTAATGTCATCCAACTCAAGCATCTAGGTGACTACCCCAATTTTCCACAAACCCCCAAAACTCAATTGGTGTCATCATTCTATTTTCAGTATTCCTAATATTAGAATGAGAGAATATAGCATACACCGCAAAGTATAAGCACACCAGTGATGTATGGCATAAGTTGCACCATGGGGGCACTACCATTCGCTACCCTGTCATGGATTCACCGCAAAGTATAAGCACACCAGTGATATATAGCATAAGTTGCACCATGGGGGCACTACCATTCGCTACCCTGTCATGGATTCACTGTAGTTCCCAATGACAAACAATGTAGTGTGAATCTCAACCATCCATTAAGGAGAAACTGATGGCAGTGTACCATACACTGCACTATATGATGTATGATATTTCCTATCGAAACACCTATTCATTGCATACTGATCCAGTGACCACGCACACCAGTGATGTATGGTATAAGTTGCACCACGAGGGCACCACCATTCGCTACCGTCATGGATTAACTGTAGTTCCCAATAACAAACAATGTACTGTTAATCGCAACCATCCATTATGGAGAAGCTATGGCGGTGTACCATACACTGCACTATGCTGGTGTATGATGTAATTTCCTATTGAAGCACCTATTCATTGCATACTGATCCAGTGACCAAGACGGGGAAACATGGCCATGCAAGGCTTAATAGAATAAAAAGTCGCACAGGTCACATTCAATGGCAGTACATTCATAATATATACATTGATCATATACCTCAATGAGATATCAGGGAAACAGTTGTACATTGACAGTTTGTCATAAAGAGCAAGATATTTACTCATACAAATTACAATAGCTTTTTTATGTCTACAAATATCCAAGTAGAGACTTCACAACTTAACAATCTCAACATTAAGTGAAAATCCATCCACTCTAAAAGGGATAAAGAAACAAAGCCTTACATTTCAGCTTGTAAACTCATCATACCTCAACCAACTGAGCCTTCAAGCTTCAAACTCATTAGTTGGTTCACTTCAGCTGAAAATTCTAGCGGAAGCTCGTTGAAGACATCCCTACAAAAGCCCCCAATTATGGCGGCAACGGCCTTCTCATGGTCGATGCCTCTCTGCTGAAAGTAAAATAGTTGGTCCTCCCCAATTTTGGAGGTGCTAGCTTCATGTTCCACACGAGCAGTGGGATTCATAACCTGACATATAACATTAAAGCAAATTGAACTGACAAATCAGTAAATTCCATATGGATTTGAAAGTACACCCCAACCAAATAGACAAAGGTATATAGCACTCCAAAGTGACATAAACAATTTGTCATCAATTATGGAGAGATGAAATTAAGTGTACCTGGTGAATATCCATCATGGGGAAGGGATGGTAGTGACCCTTTTTAGTTAGGTCTGGTTTGACAAAACCCACATTCAGGCCCCTGAATCTGATATGCACACTGGGCCTGGGCCTAAACTCCAGGCCAGCTGGTTGGTCCAAGCTTGGCCAACCTAGGGCCAAGGGTCAATGGCCTGGCCCAAGTTTATTTTTTTCTTTGTTCTCCCTTTATTCTTTTTATCTTTTTGCTCTGAAGGCACTTTTAACATACATTTTAAATGTTTAAAGAGCGGAGTGGATGGGATTCAAACCTTTAGAATGGTGACTAACATATATTATAACCCCAATCCACTAGTCGTATATTATTTTACCTGCAAAATGTATACTAGATATACTATTCAAATGCTTTCTATATATAAATACATATTATTTTTGTGGTAGTTTTTTTATAATATATATGTATGTATGTATGTATGTGTGTGTGTGTGTATATATTACAAAAACTATCACAAAAATAATAAACACAAAACTCGATTTCTCTTCCTTGCATATAAAACACAATCTCTCTCTCTCTCTCTCTCTCTCTCTCTCTCTCTCTCTCTCTCACACACACACACACAAAAAAAAAACAATGTCTCTCTTCCAATCGTAAACTAGCTCTCTTTCTAACCCACAAACCAAGCTCTCTCTCTCTCTCACCCTAAACCACAAACCTAGCTCTCCTTTTTTTACACGAAGCCAACCCTACACTCTCTCCCTCCCCCACCGCCCCCGAGCCACCCCCAAAAAACACACACACACACAAATAGGGTAGGTATGGACAGGCCTGGCCGTCTGATGGCCACATATTTGTGTGTGGGTAGAAAGAGAGAGTAGGGCTTTGGATGGAGAGAAATAAGATAACATCTCCCTGTACCTAAGCGCAAAAACCATGGCCTCTCTCTCCATGATTCATCGGCATAGATTCTACTAATCCAATGAGAGGGGGTTGTGAGAGATAATGAGATATTAAGACTTTAGTGGGAGAAATAGTAAGAGAAAAACGAGTAGATCTGGCTTTGTGAAGAGAGCTAGATTAATAGGCGGCAAGAGATAGGGAGCATTGAGAGAGAGAGAGAGAGAGAGAGAGTTTGGCTTTGTGTAGAAATGAGAGAGAGAGAGTTTGGCTTTGTGTAGAAATGAGAGAGTTTGGCTTTGTGCAGAAAAAAGAGAGAGAGAGAGACTAACAGAATTGACTGTGGGGGGGGGGAGAGAGGGATAGACAGTAGCAACCTTGGCTTTGAGCAATGTGAGAGAGAGAGAGAGAGATGAGGTTTCTGGGTCAGCAGAGAGGACGAGCGAAGAGCAAGACTTTTAGGTTTGAGAGAGAAAACTTTTAGGTTTGAGAGAGAAAGAAAGAGAGCTAGGCTTGTGGCACAGGGGAGAGAGAGAGAGGGAAATGGGGTTTAATGTGTAAAAGAGAACGAGTGAGAGAGAGACAGAGATTGTAATACATACATATATGTAACAACAAAGTGTTTTAAAAACTAAGACCAGAGTAAAGAACAGGTCACCCATTAGGGCCAGTTCTCGAAGGCAAATTTGCATTGAAAGGGGGGTGAGAACGTGAGGAGTCCAGGAAGTCTTTAGAACTGGAGCGGTATCCCACCGGTTTCAAGCCGGCTAACAGCTTTAAAACACTGATTACATCTATTGATGTAAATAATATACAACTAATGGACTTTAATGTTTAGTGGGTATGTATGCTAATCATCATTATCAGGTTCAAATCCCACCTCATCCATTCTTTAAAGTTTTTATTCTATTACAAAATCTGTACCTAGGGCAAGTCTCTACGGTCCCTAGCCAATTGTAGCCAATTTAAGCCCAGCCCATTGCCAAGCTTATTTTATAGTAATGTAACCATAAAATATTGCTGTATGATGAAATTTCCCCAGATATGATTCCAACTTCCAACTTAAAGATGCATGAATTATATAGAATGAGAATCCACATAAGAGAGACAACAATAGGCGCCCACACCTGCTTAGGCACCCGCCTTTACACGAATCCTATTCCGCTATTCTACCTTATCAAGGACTATACCCTCAATTAGACCATAGGTCACCATCTCCTTTCACTACTTCCATCCATAGTTGTTTGAGGTGAGAGAGGGTTCAAGAGCGGGAGCAGTTGGGGAAACACCGAACTGCCATAAGGAGGAAGCTCCTAGAGTTAGGATCAACATCCATACATCAATAAATTAAGGAGTCTAATCCTAGGATACCTGGGAACTAGATGCCATGTCAATGGAATTGAGGTTTCGACTTGGAGGGATCTAAGCTTCACCGCACATAAAACGAGATCAATTATTAGTATATGACAAAATTAGGATCGAGCCAATGCCTGCTTGATCCATTGTCATACATCTTCCCTTATTACCAATGCTATAGTTATAATACTCCAATTTACTACAATAACACAATTTAATAATATCATCAATTGGCTAACTATGGTCTAATAAGGGTGAGGACCTTAAACTTTCCCTTAATTTGTCCCTAGCCCGGGTAAAGGAGGTGGGTTGTGTTAGGTATGCAGCCAGTGTAAAACTTTGCCACATCTCATAACAAGATTCATATATCCGACCCCAAATAATTCGGATAAGGCTTGGATGATGATGGTAATGAAATTGGCTTACTATGATACTAAACTATAGGCTTTTAATACCATATTTCTAGTATACAGTTTAACATATTCTAAAGAAATAAATCTATAATACCAAGTACAGACGCAGCAATCCAATGAATAGTATAGCTCCTCTGCTTGGAGGGAACCTACAAGCATGCAAACCAAGATCACAGTTTATAGGGAGATAGATTCCTATTTCTATAAACCCAGCCCCCTCTAAGATTCCTTGAGGAAATGAGAGATCGAGTTCCTAAGGTGAGATGTGGCCTTATCCCCAAGGTTCCCATAATTACATTTCCATACATGTCCTTTTGACCTTCCCTCCCTTAATTTTCTATATTTCCATAAAATTAAAGAACAATATGATTTTATTTCTAATTTTTTACTCTATTTTAGAAAAAATATTGAATGTAAAAATTTTGGAGATTAATTTGTTATTTGATTGGTTGTGCATGTGCATTGCCAGGCTCTCGAACAGTAATAATAGAAAAGAATTAGAGAACAAACATTTAGAATTTCAACAGAAACAAGAAGCTGCTCTCAATGCATCCAAGAAGATGAGCTGGTTCAATTATTCTTCAAGAAAACCACACAAATTTCTCAGGCAACTTTTCTGGTCTGGTCCGACAGTCAGCCAAACCCATAAGCATGGCAATATTACTTGAAATTGAAAGTAAAATTGCTCCATGGTTATTTGGAATGCATTTTTCAATAACTATGGATTTCTATTTCTGGTTTTTAAAAGTCATGCAACTAAGACTAACAATAAGGATATTTGCCTCGTACAAGTCTTTAATAGCTCAAATCCACCAATCACACTACAGTAAGAAAAGAAGAATAAAGAATAAATCAGATTCAATTTGATCTTATGAACTTGAGTGATTTATGAAGATTATAAAGTAGAAATGCCAGAACATTTAAATGATGAAACAGGAGATACACCAATACCTGCATATCCCACATCATTTTCAGATAAAGGCGGCATCAAATTAAGCCGATAGTTCACAAATAGCAAGTCCTCTCAAAGCAACATAAAAAAGATCATAGTTATGTCAAGTTTAATCACTGTTACATGTGCACGTGTCGAGAGAGAGAGAGAGAGAGAGAGAGAGAGAGAGAGAGAGGAAAGTTGATAATCATAACAATTAATAGGGAAAGGAAATGATAGTTAAATAAAAGACACTCACTTCTTTAGAGGAGACTAATCAATTGAGGAAAGTTGACAATCATAACAAAAACAGGGAAAGGAAATGTAAATAGTTAAATAACAGGCGGTTACTTCTTTAATAGGTAATGGGGATTTGAGCATACAACTCAAAATTGCAACTACAAGTGCCCTTCCAATTGGGCTATGGCTCAAACCTAGACTCGAATAGAAACATCTTCATTATCACCATCATCATCATTATCTGAGCCTTATCCCAACTATTTGGGATCAGCTAATGAATCTTGTTCCGTCATTCCACTTTATCAAAGCCCATGCCCTTAGTCAAACCATAACTGACTATATCTCTTCTCACAACTTTTATCCATATCTTTTTGGGCCTTCCCTTTGCCTTTTTAGAACCCCTTCCACTTGAACCAAATCATCCCTCCTAACCAGTATTGTTCTAGGTCGTTGTTGCACATGGCCAGATCACCTAAGTCTACTTTCCCTCATCTTATTGCCTATTGGAGCTGCCCCTAAGTTTCCTCATATGTACCCATTCCGATTTCTATCACTTTCTTGTTTTGCCACTCATCCATCTCAACATCCTCATCTCAACCCCGCCATGGCCGGTCTCAAGCCCGGATGAGAAAGGAGGAGGGTTGTAATAGGTTGGCAGCCAGCATAAACATCACTACCATGAATGGAAACATCTTCTCAAACCCAAATACAAAGGATGCCACTAGTGAGAAAAAAACATAAGAGATTCACTTGGTCAAGTTCAAGGTTATAAAATGAGTTAAGCTTTAACAACACAAATTAAAAACATAACCAGGGGTGGCAATAGGTTGGGTTGGCTCCAGGTCGACCCCAAACCAAACCCGACCCGACCCAACTAGGTATAACATGGACCCGGACCCAGGTCAAGTCCAAGACATTTTGACCCGGCCTAACCCACCAGTGGGTTGTCCAATCCAGATATAAAAAATATATTTTATATAATATATATTTCATATATTTTATACTCAACTAGGACCCGGTCCCAACCCGATGGAGTCCAAGCCGGACCAGGATCCGGCCCGACCTTGGTCGGGTCGGGCCACTTGGACCTGGACCCAACCTGTTGGGGCCAACGCTAGACCCACTAGGTCAACCAGAACCAATTGCCACCCTTAAACATAATCAAAGATGCATCAGCAAGTCTAAGAACACCAGAGAATTCTAAAGAGGATATTGTGAAGAGTCTCACAATGACAGAAAAAACTACACCCAATAAAACTCACCAAATATAGTAATATATCACAATTAGGATCCCTATAAAGATGGCCTTTTCAAGTTGTTACTTATTCCTTTCCCATAAGAACTCTATCCACCATCACCAATAAGATGGTTTCATGTGCCAATCAATTCTCATAAGAGTAACATACACATAGGCTTGGTAAATCATCTTATTCTCATGGACTGGAGAAACACATGTGACCCTAGAAACTAGATATGGACCCCTCATTTTTTAGAAATCCACCCAACTCTGCCATGTAAATCACGGTGGCCATAAAAACAGAATAGGTTAACGGTTTGGCCATAAGAACAGAATAGGTTAACGGTTTGGCCAGACAATGCCGAGCAGATTATTGGAAAGGTGATGGCTGAATTGCCACCTATCGAATAATTCACACAAAAGAATAATTCCATAACCATTGGCTCCAGTCCCGCTGAAAACATGTGATCCTAGAAAGCCAAGAAGTAAAAATAAAAAAAATGTAGCGTGGTCAAGAACCTTTGCGTGTTATTTTCTTTTTGGATTTTGATAAGGTGCTTCATCTCTTGTTTTCTTTTTGGCAAATTACTGGATAGAGTAAGACCTAACAACAAACAAATCCTAAGCATTACAATACTCGACAAAAGGACATAAGAGATGCAATTTTAAACAGTTGTTTTAAAAGCGTTTGCCATCTTGTAGATGGCCCCACAAGGAGGACATCTGTCTACACTATACAAACATAAGAAACGATAATTGAGTTCAAGAAATGGAACCATTTAAGCAGAGGACAAAGTAATCAAGTTAAAATGGGAAGTTGCATAGAGAAAGAGACAATGGCCCTTCACATACATGAAACTCAAGGGCACGGGCACATTAGCTGTCAGATTCACAACACAAACAACAATAGTCTTTTATTTTGGGAAGTTTATAGAAAATTCTGTTTTCTTTCATTACTTAAAAATACTCCCCTTTATTTCATATTTTACACTCGAGTCCCACTTTTCTAGAGCATATGGTGTATTTGAATTTTATCTCTTTCTCTATCTGTTGGATTAAGCTCAAATTTGGTATATACATACCTCTCACCATCACACATATGTAAAAAATTCCAAACAAAATGTTGAAAGAAATATAACTACCAAAATACCCCTGAATATTGCAGGGGTATTTTGATCATTATTATTCTTGAATTATTCCTGTTACATTTTTTTGAGTTATTTTAGCCATTGGAACACATATGTCACCATGCCTTTTTTTTGGGCAAAAAGGTCATATTCCATAGAAACAAGGAAGTCCACATTTTTTGTTGGTTACTCATTGAGAAAAGGCATCTCTCAATTTTAAATTTTTAATAAACTAAGCATAACAACAGTATACGATACAAAAAGCCTATAGATAGTAAATTAATTTAAAAAAAGATTATGTAAGCCAGTCGGTTTGTACCATAAGCCACTTTGAAAAGTGGAGGTCATATTGACAAAAAATTTGCACACATTTAGATCTCATCTAGTTCATCAAAAAAAAGTTCAATTCGCACAGGAAAATGAGGGAAAAGGAGTGGACCATCTCCATTGAACATAGGCTGTTGATTTGGTCGACAGCAGATCTAGGCCTTCAAGAACTAAAAACCAATTTTTTCAAATCAAAGATATGCAAAATTTCTACTAAAAAGAACCCTCTAGCTATTTGTCCCTTAAATCATTTCTAAGCAACTTTTTTTCCTAGGGCAAGTTTTCTCCCACATTGCTTTAGTCAAGCTCCTCAAGGTCAATATATCATTCATAGATGATTTACGCCAAAATATTAACTGATTTTACTTGACAATTGATCGGATCCTCAACAAGTACTAACCTGAGTTTGGAAACTTTGAATATCTTGCAGCAATATCTGTCAATTAATTTTTAATGTAATTTTCCTAAGATAAAGAAATTTCTGTATCACAAGTAACTAATGTGCTCATGAACCCATGGCAAGTTCAGCAAGAAAAAAATCAACATTTCATCAAGTAATGACTTGTGAACTGTTCAATGGAAATCCCACCAGAATGGAGATTATTATAAACTTGGGGGGAAAAGAAAGAACAAATACAAAAAGCAAAGGACATTCCATTTACACAAGAAGTGGTATCTGGATTCATAGATCATTGTAACATGGAGGTATACCTGAGAAATGCCAAAAGATGGTGATGTCAATAAATTATGACAAGGTCGGGCCTAAGAGATTGAGTAGAGCAATCAATATTCATAATTGAATCCTATATACGACAAAGGATGAGAAATGCATCACATGAAAGCATTCCCAATTTGCCAAACTTGAGGCTCAGCTCTTACTTTCAATCATATTCAACTTCAAATTCTAATTCATGGACAACAAACATTAAAGAATAAGGCTCAAGTTATGTAAGAGAACTCATGCACCTAAAAGCAGCATATATCCCATAGAGTAAAAAATTGGTCAATATGATATGTTAGTTGCAAGTGAATGTGTGCCCAAGACAAAAAATTGTTATGTTAGAAGGAAAGCATCAAAATTGTAGGCTCCTAGCTGATTTATGGCAGCCCATACCTTTTCTAAAGATGCTTACGCACAATTTTTTTCAAATTTCAGAGTTACCAGCAATATGCCATGAATTTTCATTTTATCACATACTACAACCATCAAAAACAAAATAATCTCACACAATATATGATTAAGAAAACAAGATGCATTAAACAACACCAATAAACAGGATGAAAGCATCACAAACAAGCATAGCATCCAAGAAAATATGCACCAGAGCAAGATAAAGCAACGCATAGCAAAAGCAATGACTTAAAACACCACATGATAAAGTACGGACAACAAATGAAGTCTTACCTGCATGTAAGGATAAGTATTCGCTGCCGCATTATCACCAATCAACATAGAATCACACTGAGAGAAATTCCTTGCATTCTGAGCATGCGGCCGAACCTCAACCAAACCCCTATAACAATTCCTTGACTTTCCTGCTGATATACCTTTTGAAACAATCCTACTCCTTGTATTTGTCCCAAGATGAATCATTTTAGTTCCAGTATCAGCCTGTTGACAATTGTTTGTTAAAGCAACCGAGTAAAACTCACCAACCGAATTCTTTCCCCTCAAAACAACACTTGGGTATTTCCAAGTAATTGCTGATCCAGTCTCCACTTGAGTCCACGAAATTTTTGAATTATCGCCATCGCATAAACCCCTCTTTGTAACAAAATTATATATCCCTCCCCTTCCTTCTTCATCACCAGCATACCAATTTTGTACAGTTGAATACTTAATCTCAGCACCCTCTGCACAAAAAAGCTCAACAACAGCTGCATGTAACTGATTTTTATCATAAGAAGGAGCAGTGCACCCCTCTAAGTACCCAACAAAGCTTCTCTCATCAGCCACAATTAGGGTTCTTTCAAATTGTCCAGTTTCTAATGCGTTAATTCGAAAATAGGTTGATATATCCATGGGTGAAACGGTATCTTTTGGGATGTAACAAAAAGACCCATCACTAAAAACAGCTGAATTTAGAGCTGAGTAAAAGTTATCAGAAGGAGGGACAACTTTGCCTAAATATTTCCTAACTAAATCTGGGTACTCTCTAATGGCCTCTGAAATTGAGCAAAAGATGACCCCTGCTGCCTCTAAGGTCTTTCTATGAGTGGTAGCGATGGATACACTGTCAAAAACTGCATCAACTGCAACATTTGCCAATCGTTTTTGCTCAGTTAAAGGAATCCCTAATTTTTGAAAGGTTTCTAAAAGCTGGGGATCAACCTCATCTAAACTCTTCTTCTTTGCCTGCTGTTTTGGCTCTGAATAGTAGCACATATCTTGGAAATTTATTGGAGGGTACTGGTTATCTGACCATTTGGGTTCAGTCATCTTTAACCATTGATTAAAGGCATTTAGTCTGAATGCAAGCATCCAATCCGGCTCGTTCTTTCGGGCTGAGATTAACCTTATTGTCTCTTCAGAGAGGCCCTTTGGGATCGAAAAAGATTCGATATCAGATCTAAAGCCCCATTTGTATTCCCTTTGTAATAACTTCTGAATTGCATCTTTAGAACTAGGGTTACCTTTGGACGCATCCCTCTCTAGAACAGTGGTTTCAGAGACCTCTGCAGCTTCAGCTCTCAGCTTGAGAAGGCGAGGGGCTTTCCACCGTCTGGTAGGGAACAACTTGCAGAGATACGTCGTCCTTGAGAGAGAATTGCTGGGATGAAGCCATAGACTGGTTCTTTCTGAGTGGTTTTGGAGAGAGAAATTAGCTGAATTGCCTGTCACAACAGAAGCCATGGGTTTCAACCATAAGCGAACTGCTTACAGAGAGAAAAAGAGAGAACGGAGCAATTGCAGAGCTGTACCGCTCTTATATGGTAGAGAGAGAGAGAGAGAGAGAGAGAGAGAGAGAGTAATTGCAGAGGGTGCACCGCTCTGATATGGTGGAGAGAGAGAGTTGAGATCCCTTCGCTGTTTAGATGTGGATTGAAGAGAGAAATGGAGAAGGTTTCGTGCATGAGATGGGAAGCCGAGAGAAAGTTAAAAAAAAAAAAATTGTTGTGGATATTCGGCCTTTCATTTAAGCCGCTGAGAAAATAAATGAAAATATATTTGGTGGGAATTTGGTTCTCGAGATTCCGGCATTTGGATTTTCCTCAACTTACTGGTAATACTGTAGCCTACAGTAATACTAATACATGTACGGACCCGGTTTCTATAAGGCGAAGCCTTTATATGTAGAAAATAAATCTATTTTGTAGATAGATTTTAAGACTTAATTTGATATGTAATATCTAATCATAAATATGAAAAAAATAAATAAATTTTTAAAACTAAAAATCATAATTCTCGTAAGAAAATATTTGGACCATTAGGCTCCATTATTTTTAGATCGAACACCTGCTTGCATACATCTTTAAGATAGGTACTTTACACTTTTTGGACCGCATATGTAGAAATGTTGTCTAGCTTGCATGAAACAATTTGCCTACATGTAATGGCGAATAAGTCGGTTAACAGTTAAAACTGAAAATTTACAACTTGAAAAAGCCGGGAACTGTATATGTGGTGGTGCATGAACCTGTTCACCATCCCCTAAGGATGAATTTTATGAGAAATTTATATGATGAGATTATTTATTTTTATCTAAGAAGGCAACCATTGTCAACCGGTGGATGTAAAATTTGATGGATAGTAACGTGTCACTAATTGAGCTCAAAGTCCAAAAACAATTCTATGAAAAGGGACCAAAGGATTGAGAAATCGAGAATGGTCTTGGGTTGGGAAGGTAAAAAGTTCAAAACAAATAAAGTAGGTCCGACAAGCCTTCATCAATTATCTACGAAAAGATGTTGGATACTAACCTAAGAGCAAGGGTGATCCGAAGGCAACTTAAATTAAGGACTCCCTACCACCTAGGGAGCAGGCAAGATTGTCACATTACCAAATGAATGTGAAGGAGCCTTTACTTGATCCTAGGGCAACATGCCACATGCATATACTACTAGCAAAAGGAAAAAGTTTATATAGAGCCAAGGCTCTAAACAATCAAATTTGAGCTTACCTAAAAAATTTTACTAGAAGAGGTTGTTTTGATGCCCAAATATCTTCAAATTGATCATCTTGACATCACGATGTATGGACATGAGAAAAAAATAAATTCCAAGTTTTAGAAATAGTGTATTTTGTAACGCATTTTTGGACTGTCAATTTTCAAGATTTTCAAGTTTTCATAGATCTTTCGATCTACACTATTTTTGAAGCTTTAAACTTTATAAATAAACATAAAAATATATTTTAAGGGTATAACAAATATTTTCAGTATTGAAACTACATTTCTCAACACCATTTGAAGGTAGGCTCTAATTTGATTGTTTAGAGCCTAGGTTCTATACAAACCGCACCCTTAGCAAAAAAAAGTAAAAAAATCGTTAGGCTCAACATCCTAAATGAACTCTGTGTAGCAGGGAAAACAAGAGAAATAAAAAATTAAAAATTTCACCCAATAAATATCCGAAAGGGACACTAGGCCAAAAAGAAAGAAAGAGAGATAAAAAGATAATAAAAGAAAAAAAAATAAAATAAAATAGGTGTCTCTCTCTGCACTTCTTGCTCTTTACAATCTCTCTTTCATCTAAGATATACTCTCACTCTCTTCTCCAAATCGGCCTAGTGCAAAGCTATCAAGAGGCATTTAGCCCAAGGGGTCATGAGACGGATTTTCTGTATGCAAATACGAAAGACCTCAACCATGTAGACTTCAAAGTTAATAGCGGATGAACAAAATTGGAAGTCTAAAAAGATCATCCCAAATACTAAGGCACTTTCTAATATTTTTCAATGTATGGTTTATTTGAAACCCCGAGGAACATTTCTTTTGGATTTCAACATGATGAATGGGATCTTAAAATAAGAAATTACTTAATGATTCCCCGTCCCAAGATCCCAGCTCTTGCTTGCTCAACTCATGAAAATCAATTAATAAAATCAAAAGGGCAAGATAAGGAGCAAATTGTTTTTCCTAAATTTAACTTTAGAATTAGGCCTTGGATAGATAAAAAAGGTTCCCAAATATATAAAAAGAAAAGTAAAATAAAAATAATTTTTTTAAAAAAATATCCACCAAATTTAGCATAAGTGGTTTTACAAAACATTACCAAACCCTTCTAAAAAATACATCAAAACACTCATTTTTCACAAATTTTAAAAAATAAAGTTTTCATAATTTTCAATGTCAATTTTAAGTTCCAAACCATTTCGGAATCCTCCGAATGCTTGAACAAAAGTCAATCAAAAATGAATCGTGGAGAGAGAGGTATAGGAAAACCAAAGAAAAATATTTCCTAGATCATCCCAGATAAATCCCCCCCTTAGCTTATAACTATAGAAAGCTATAAAAACCATGGGTATAATGGAAAGTTAATTAGCCTTTTTTTTTTTTCCATACCATCTAAAACTATTTTTTAAACTTTTTAATTCAAGTAAAAGACGTGGGCTAAAGTGAATCGGCAATGGCTAACCATCACCTCTAAACATGGGCAATTTAAGGGTCAGGTGAATCAGCAATGGTTTACCATCACCTCAAAGTGTTGGCAGTTAAAAGCCTCAATAACTAAACTCCTAATTTAGGGGATTTTTTCTTGTCTATAGGCCACTTCTGGATTATTCCATTGACCTTTTGGCACACGAAACCCTAATCCCAGACCCTATGTCACAGTCCAGTAAAACATTAGAAAAACTAAACTCATCCAAAGCTAGAAGAAAACATCCTTCTAGCCTTAGAGCCCTATCCTAATATTCCTAGGCATCACTCTTCTTAAAGTCCAAGAAGACTTCCAGATCAACAATTCACCCTTCCTGTCTAATCCAAACCCCAACTCTGGGTGTCGGGCCCAAGGGCCTTGCTTCCTATGTATTGTTCTTTCCCATTGTTTATCTTCTACATTTTTTTTTTTTATCATTTGCTTCGGGGTAATAATAATTTTGTGTGTGAATGCTTAGGCTTTGAGCACATCACCCCAATTAATTTTGGTTTTTTTTTTTTTTTTTATATTCATTATTTGCCCAAATACCCTTCAAAACAACATAATCATAGCTAGAAGTTAACGTTTGGATCTTCGATGCGTCATGAAGAACATTGTGTATCATTTAGGTGCTGCAAATACAAAACAATTGAGGAATTTTCTTTGTAATAAAAAAAAAGGGAATTGGTTGAAGAACATTGTGTATCATTTAGGTGCTGCAAATACAAAACAATTGAGGAATTTTCTTTGTAATAAAAAAAAAGGGAATTGGTTTTTGGAGGTGGGCATTCCTCTTATTTTGAAAGATAATTCTTTGGGAAATACATCATGCATCTTGATTTGAAAGGAGAAAATGCACACATAAAGTTTATCTTTTATTAGTTTCACCATTCAACGCTCCTATTAAAAAATGCAAGTTATATTGTTTGGGCTTTTTAGGTGGGATAAATTTAAGGCTTTGAATCCTTGATCTCCCTCACCCAAAGTACTTTGCCTTTCACTACATAAGTCTAGTTTAGCCGGTTTAACGTTTTTGAGACAAACTTCAATGGTGAATGATACCATTATATCTAACAATTAGTGGATGACATTTTCCATTTGTTCTTAATAAAATTTTGTACTCTTGTCAAAAAAAAAAAAAAAAAAAAAAGAAGCTTAAGCGGACTTATTCAATGCTCATATTCTTCGTTAAATTAAGTAGCGGAAGGGCGTCATTGAAAAATGAATTTAACTCGCGCCTTTATTCTAATGTGGAATGAAGGCAAAATAAACTTTATAAATGATTCTGTCAATGGATTTATTGTTATTATTATTGGGCAGTTCAACTATAGGAATCGAACTTGAGATGCAATACTATTGATCGTCAGTTGCTAACCGTTCGAGCCCAAACTCGATTTCTAAAAGGATTAACCAACTTCATTTGATTTTATTGGGACAAACTTCAAGGATTTGAATCCCTGACCCAAACTTATATGTCTACCTCTAAGCCAAAGCATTAAGGATGGCAAATAAATGTTATGAATAACAAATTAAATATCGTATGTAAAGGCATCATAAAATGAAATTTGACATCCAAAACATCCTCAATATGAAAAGTATATAATATTTTTTGGACAATGAGATGGTTTTGACTTGCAAAAATACTCTCAATTGCCAATCTTAACACGTTTAGTGGAAGTATGGATATCTTAACTATAATAATTAATAGCCATTATCTGGAAATAGCTATCGCGTGTTTTTTCTCATACAAAACCTCACAATAAAGGGAGTAAGAAGCATTAGCTAATATAAGTTAGGGTGCGGATTGTATAGGGCCGAGGCTCCAAACAATCAAAGCAAAGGGCACCTTCAAATAGTATCGAGAAATGTAGTTTTCATACTGAAATCTTTGTGATAGCTTTAAAATTTATTTTTATCTCTAATTATAAAATTTAAAGCTTAAAAAATAGTGTAGATTGAGCGAATCTATGAAAACTTGAAATTGATGGTCCAAAAATATATTACAAAATACATTATTTTCAAAACTTGAAATCCATTTTTTTTCTCATGCCCATGCATTATGAGGTCGAGATGGTCAATTTGAGGATTTTTTTCTAGTGAAATTTTTGAGGTGCACCTTAATTTGATTTTTTAGAGCCTCGCACTTAAATAAACTTTTTCCATTAAGTAAGGAATAAGGTTAAGACACATGATATTGAAATAAATGAGGACGTTATAGTGATAGAGAAGATATGGTAAGGTTTCTTAAAGTTAGTGTATGATATGGGATATATTAATAATAACCTTCTAGTGCATCTGGTCGAGTCTGGACACACCCATCTTCAGGTCCCAAAGCTTTAGCTTCATTGATCTCGCAAAGATGAAGCATATCGGAGTAAGACCATATCGTACAGCCAAAATGGTCTCGAAGGAGGCCACCATAACCAGATCACCGCCCCCTAATACTACCATCAAAGTTAAGTTTGAACCAGCCCCCAGGAGTCTTCGTCCAAACCCAACAAAACATAAAGTGACTCTTCTTTAGAAATAAAAATGTTTGAAATGTGAAAAGAATAGTAGGCTAGGTACCGCAGTCAGCATGAAATATGCATAGGCCCAAGTCACATGGTTCTCTGAATAATAGTAGGCAGAGTGGGGAAGTCTCTAGCTCGACCTTCAAAGGTTCTTAGATTTCTCTCTTTCCAAAGATTATAGAGAGAGATCGCAATAGTAATTCTCTAGAGATTGATACTCAAGGACGCAAAAGGATGGCTCCACATCTGTTGTAATAAAATATGGATATCATGTGGCCAAGGTCCATGCCAGTTGGACAGACCAGCAAGCCAATCCCCAAGTCTGCCGCAAATGTGCACTTGAGGAAGATACGATCCACCGTCTCTTCATCCTCTTTGCAGAAAAGGCAAACATTAGTGTTAATCATGCCCCTCCTCTGGAGCTGGTCCATTGTAAATAGTCTCCTATAAGCGAGAAGTCAAAGGAAAGACTTAACTCGAAGAGGCACTTTATAATTCTATAATTTGGGCAAATGATATTTGTCCTCAATGTACTTGTCCCTTCTCACCACATCATATAACGAGCAAGTAGAGAATAAACCATTCAGTTCTAAACTCCAAATGAGTCTTTCTGGTTTCCTCGGATAGAAGCAACTACTATACAAAGTCGTGAGCAAAGTAGCCTATTGCTTAGCTACCGAGAAATCTACCCTTCTCATGGAAAGGATGACATTCAACATTAGCTGACTATCCACAAAGGAGATCATGTTGGTTACAATCTCTTGTTTTCTGGTCGATCTTCTATATACATCTGGATAAACTAGTTTCAAAAGGTACTCCTCAAGCCATTTAGTATGCCAAAACATGGTCATGCATTCATCACTGATGAGCGCCCTATTGTAGGTGAGAAAGAGAGGCCTCATACCTTGGATACCTTGCCAAACAACAGACATGTTAATAGATCTCAGGCGTCGTCTCACGAAAGGATTGTCAAGATCTTGGCCATATTTACCAAGAACAACCTTAGTCCAGAGCTGATCTCCATGCATAGAGAGTCTCCACCACCACTTTGTAAGTAAAGACTCATTGATTGCCCTGAGTGCGTATACCTAGTGCCTCTTCACTCTTTTATAGGCATATTGAATCCCATTTTACCAATTGAAACTTCTTCTTATTTTGGGATCCACTCCATAGGAAGTTATCTATTAATGCTTCAATTTTTGCAATTACTGCAGCTGGTGCCTGAAAAAGAGAGAGATAATATATAAGAAGGTCAGACAAATGACATCAATTAGAAAAGTTCTACCTCCAAAAAACAACAACCTTGCCTTCCAGCCATCTAGTTTCATTCGAGCCCTCTGAATGAGAGGATCCCAAAGTGACCTTGGAGTTCTACCATTAAGAAATGGCGGACCTAAGTACTTGGTGGGAAAGCATTCAACCCCATAATCAAGCCAGCTGGCCCAGTTTGCAACCTCAGAGGAAGAACAACTAATCTCAATAATGTTTGATTTATCCATGTTGATATGAGCCCCTAAAATGAACTCATAAAGCTTAAGAAACAACCAAATATTCTGCACATTTGTATATGTCCCTTCTATAAGAATCGGTGTGTCATCTACATACTGCAAATGACTAATCATAATGTCATTGGGCCAAGCTCGAAGGCCCTTAATCATCTTCATGTCTACCAACCCTTGTAGCATTTTGCTAAAAGCCTCAACAACTAAGGTAAACAGCAAAGGAGATAAGGGGTCACCTTGTTTAAGACCTCTGGTGGCTCTGAAGTAGCCATTCGCTTTCCCATTAATCAACACATAGAAATGTGCAAAGGAAAGACAATCCATAATCCACTTCCTCCATCTCACACTAAAACACATAAGATCCATAATCTTATTGAAGTAATCCCACTCCACCTTATCATAGGCCTTTTCAAAATCTAACTTAAGCAATAGACCTTTATAGCACAGCAAATCAGCGGTATGGATAGTTTCTTACGCCAACAAAATACCATCCATAATAAACTGGTCTTTAATGAAGGTTGTTTGAGGGCCTTCAATCACCTCATTAATTACCAAGCGTAGGTGATTAGCAATCACCTTGGTCAATGTTTGGTATAGGCCTGAAAGCAAGCTAATGAGCCAAATATCTCGGAGTGAATTAATGGAACTCTTTTTGGGAATCAGAGAAATAAAAGTAAAGTTAATAACATTGCACACAATCCCGTCAAAATAAAACTGATTAGCCCAGCACATAATATCGAACTTAATCAAATCCCAGAATTCTTGGAAAAAAGCCAGAGGGAAGCCATTCGGGTCAAGGGCCTTATCACTAAGCATACCAAAGACAACTTTTCTGACTTCTTCAATAGTGAACTCACTTTCGCAGCTCAACACCAATTCCTAAGACAGAGCCTTTAAAGGAACATTCCGAAAGTCAAATTGTAGTCTCTATTTAGAGGAAAAGGCGTGTTTGAAGTGATTCACAATGACTTCATTAACAGCTGTAGGATTTTCTATGTCAGAATCCTAAATAAGTAAAGCTAGTCAGACAGTTAGATCTAAGCCTCGAATTGGCAGTGGCATGAAAATAACTAATGTGCCTATTCATCTCCTACAAAGTCAGAGAGATTTTGGACCTAAATATTGGAGGTCGATAATCGCAACCACCATGATTATGAATCTAAATAAAAAGTATTGTTGCACATCATTTTTGACGTACTTGTATCCTCGGGGCGAATAAGGAGAAAGTTGGTAGTAACCTGGTTCTACCGGTGTGCCCAAGATATCGCTAGACCAAGGGAATATTGTAGCAATAAGCCTAAAATTAGGCGACCTTTGAAAAAGTGACAGAATGGCCTCAAATTGCATGAATGAGTAGTTTTGGATATCCTACGGACACTCGTAAATTTTTGTCGCGTTCTGACAAGTTTTGATATGATCAGGATGAAATTTGATTTTCAAATTAAGTTCTTGTCATGCTGAAAATAGACCATATAACCATATCCCTATTGTCTGGGGTCTCAAAATAGTACCAACCTCCATTGGATCTACAACATTGAAAAACCACTAGGTACCAAATTTTAGGACAATCGGATCTTCCGGGACCAACCATAACATGGTGAGTTTTATACTATTGCGATGCAGCCGCGGTGAATCAGATTCCATTTATGGAAACTTTGTTTCTTATTTCGACATAATTTTCAAATGCTCATAAATCTCTCATTTTAAGTCCAATTACGCTCAAATTCAGGCACGAGCTAGATCTCGACGACCTGCTCATTTTGACGTATGTCACACGTTATGGCATCACCCAAAAATAGAGAATTTCTAGAGATAATATGGGCTTGAAACATGAAAATTCAAATTTTATAAATAAGAACATCCAATTCTTTGAGAGGCCAAAGCTCAAGATCCCGCCGTCGGATCATCGCAAGTATGGATTCTTTGCGACTGTGCTTCGAAGAGCTACATTTTGATATAATTTTTATATAGGGTCGGAAGCTGGATGACACGAATTTTGAGGTTGAAAATGATATTTTTTCGGTCCCCAGAGTCCCATTTTCGGCAACTTCCTAAAATTGGAACGTGCCCAAATGGATACCAAAATAGATGAAATTTATCACAAAGTGATCGTGATAGTATCCCCTTCGATTTGTGATCAAAATGAAGGTTTGGAACGTCATTAGATCGTGCCAGATTGCTAGTCAAAGAATCACAAATTTATGGAACTTGGCCAGAGTTTGGGTTCCTCCTTCAAAATTCGTTTCAAGACAATGAATTCGTTTCAAGACAATGAAAGGGTATCAAAACGTGCGCAATAGTTAAAGCATCGATTCCACGAAGGTTGATCACCCAAATCAGCACCATAAACATTCGAAAAAGCTCCTGAGACCCAGCAATGGCAAGAGGTCACCATGGTGTGATGGTTTTGTCATTTGTTGAAAAGTGTCTAGGGGCATTTTGGTCATTTGGTCAAAAAAAGGGATTAATATTTTAATTAATAAAATGTGCATTTTTTTTATAAGTTTAGTGGTTTTTTAGCATTCCACCATTGTTTTGTGGCTGCTCTATATAAGGAACCCAAGTCATTTGTAATTCTCTCTCTTAGATTCTTAGTCATTTGGTAATAAAACTCTTGAACACTTGAGCATTTGGGGCTTGTTCTTTTACTATGCTTTTAAGTTCAAAACTCAATATAAGAGGTGGGAGACACATTTCCTAGAGAGAGAAAATACCCTTAAGAACCCTACACTCCTTATAACTCCAAAGTTCTAGCTCCCTTAGGATTCTCAATTCTCAATCCCATACTCTCTAGAACTCCTAGCTTCCATACACCTTAGGACCCCTAGCTTCCAACCCTAATCCATACACCTAAGCCTTGGACCCTATCCTTAACCCATTAAAACTAAGACTTTTCTCTCTCATGTGTATGCAAAGGGACCAATGAAGGTGCACTTAGTTTCAAGCTCATTCTATATCCACTCTCTCTCCTCTCTCTCCTTTCTATCCTCTCTCTATCTTTCTCATTCTCTCTCCTATTTCTCTATCCTTCCTCTCACTCTCTCTCCTCTTACTTTCTCTTTTCTTATTTCGCTCTCCTCCCTCTCTCCTTGCCTCTCTCTTTTCTCTTTCCCTTCCTTTAATCGGACCCAGGGCGGGTCCGAGCCTTCTCCTCTCTCTCTCTCTCATCCACAAACTTCCCTACCCGCACCTAGGGTGGGCTCGACACTCTCTCCCCTCCCTATTTTCTTTTCTCTCCCTTACCCTCTCTCCCTCTTCTTTCCACTCTCTCCATTCATCGCTCTCTCCTTCTCTCTTCTCCATCCGCCCTTCTCTCTTTTTTATCCGTGTCTTATCTCTCCACTCTCTCCATCCGCCTCTTCTCTTTTCTTTATCCACCCATCATCTTTTCAGTCTCTCCATCCGCCCCTCTCTCCTTCTATCTCTCCATCTGCCCTCCTTCTCTATTCTCCATCTGCCCCTCTCTATTTCTCTCTTCTCAATCCCCCCCTTCTCTCCACTCTCCATCCGCCCCTCATCTCCCTCTACTACATCCGCCCTAATCTCCCTCTGCTCCATATGCCCCTCTCTCCTTCTCTCTTATCCATTCGTCCATTTTCTCCTCTCTCTCTATCCACCCTTCATCTCCCTCTACTCCATCCGCCCCTCTCTCTTCTCTCTATCTACCTGCTCCTCTCATCTCATCACACCTATCTGCCCCTCTCTCCTTTAACATCCTATCCGCCCCTCTCTCATCTCACATTTTATCCACCCCTCTCATCTCTCTTCCCCTATCCACCCTACTTTCATCTAACACCCTATCCACCCTACTTTCATCTAACGCCCTATCCACCCTACTTCCATCTCATTCCTCCATCGGCCCTATTACTTTCTCATCTCCCTTTAGAGTTTGGACCCGCACCAAAGGTGGGTCCATCATTCTTTGACCTCATTTATCCCATTTTCTTTCACCTTAAATACTCTCTTCTATCTCTAAACTATATTTCAACTTTTCATTTGTTTCACTTCGTTTTTACTTCATCATTCTTTTGTTTTTGTTTCTCTCTTTACTCATCACTTTTTTCACCTCTTGAGCACTTGATTCAAGGTCGTCTTGAGATAGTAACCTAGGGTTCTAACTCTCAGATTGCTACTCTAACCATCAACTCGTATAATGCAGTCGGGTCATAAGAGATACTGATTTTCTTACACTCGGTCAATCGGGTTGAGGTCATCCCGAGTTAGCTTTCTTTAGAGATGTAACCATTTCACTACTCTAACCACCAAGTCACAGAGTGTTTGGGTTGTGAGAGACTTTCATCTCTCTCTTTCTCTTTTATTTTTTTCTAACCCTTGATCACTTTTGGGGGTCTCTTTGGTTTAATGATATAATTATAGGCTCGGTCTTATAACTCCACTTTCCAAACCCTCCGAGTACCAAGGCTTCGAGCTTGGTGCTTCTCTTTGTCTTCGGTAATACCTCTTAGGAGAGGTTATGTCAGGAGGCTGCCCAATTTTCCTTGGATCATCCCTTCATTTCTTTTTACTTTGTCTTCTTCATCTTCTTCTCACTTCTAAACTAAGTTATCGTCAATTTCTTATTCTCTTTCTCTTCTTTCTCCTTCCACTTGCTTTTTTCTCTTGTCTCTCTACCCCTAAAACTAGAACCACTAACACATAAAAGCACATTAAATAGGAGTACATTGTATTTGGATTTCATTAGCAACTTTCAGTAAGAGTTGAGGTGAGCTGTTGAGTTTAGAAAGATGGTCGAATTCAAACCGCGTTGTTGGACAGCCGAAGGGTTTTCGTTCATTGATCTAAGAAGGCAATAGCCTGGGCTTATCCCACAAACTCAAACCGTGATGATGTAGGTGCTCAAGTCCATTCTTTCATCGCTTTAAAATCCTCTCATAGTTGGACATACCTATCCGCACATGACACATGATTCACACATGCGCTTGTGAGGTCAGGAGATTGTTCGAGAGGGGGTCAATCGAATCTTGGTCCCCGATGGAGCCCGAGCAAGGTAGATCCTGGCCCGACCAAGTATGTTTGAAACCTTAAAAATAGACTATTTTACAACTCTATTCTTGATCATTCACAATTAGTTATTTAAAGGGTGTGGTTTGTATAAGGATGCAACCTTAAACAATCCAATTAAGATGTACCTCCAAAGTTTATCATAATATATAATTTTGGTATATTTTTCTTTAGTATTATTTGAAATCTATTTTTACATCTAATTATAAAATTTTAAACTCCTAAAATGGTTAAAATCAAGTAGATTTATAAATATACGAAAATCTTGAAAATGGACGGTCTAGATAATGTGTTGCAAGATGCACTATTTATGGGACTCAAAATCTTTTTTTTTTTTTCATATTTATACATCTCGATGTTGAGATGATCAATTAGAGGATTTTTCAGCATTAAAACAACTTTTTCTGATGAATTTTTGAGGTGCATCTTTAATTATACATTTCAAAGTTGCAACCTTATATAAACTTTTTCTTTATTTAAACTAATCCTAACTAGATTTTGGGCTGAACTAAAGCAGAAATACATCTAGAGTGACCTAGGATGTATACAGGATCCTAAATCCATCTCTAAGATGGGTATTTGGAAAGAGAAATACAACTTTGTATAAACATTGTCTTCTTTAAGTTTTAGTGATTGTAAGCAGATCTAATGAGAAATCAAAAGTTTATTTGGAGGTATGGAGCACATTTTGTAGTTCAATTTATTTTAATCTTCATTCTAGTTTTTCGTTCTAACACCCAAAGTGTGTCACTATGTTTGCTCCCCAATGGTACTTTGGGGGCATTGTCACGAGGATCCTTTTATTTTTGGAAATTTAAAAATGGTCTTAATATTTTCAATTTTACATTGAATTCCCAGTTTCACTATTTTTTAAAATTTTCAAATTCAGCTCTAGTTTGACCCTCTTGGAATTTTCAAAAGAAGCTCTTAGGCCCAGCTTAAGTTTGGAAAAGGGTAGACCTTGCTTAATTTTGACCCTTTTGCTTTATATGTATATAAATCTTGGATAGCTCAGTGGCAGGAACCGAACTTGAGATGTAGTGTTGTTTGACGCCAACTGTTAACCACTCAAGCCCAATGCCCCTTCCTCCCTTTGCTTGAGTTCAATCCTTCAGGGTTGAACTTATAGAGATTGTGCTATTGTCATTTATCTAGTGGCAAGACATGGCATTTCCCCAAAGGAGATCGAAGTTTGTTGAGGAAACGAAAGAAGCCCACCCACCCTTGTTTCGTTCGATTTAATGCATAGGCTTTTTTATTTGGTCTAGTGATAGTAGGGGCTAGGGGTGGCAATGGACCTGACTAGACCCAGGGACCCGATAGGTATACTCGACCTCGGGTCAGGATATGAGTCCCAATTTTGGACTCAAATATTGTTCGGGTTTGAGTTCAGGTTAGCTAGACTCAACCTGTACCTGTAGTAATAAATATATGATGGCAATCATGTGTCTTCTAGCACGCCTTAGGTGTTCATATTGTCACAGTATTCGCAACATTTACAGTATTATTGGCAAAAAAAAGAAGAAGCTCATAGTCATAGGGTATACGTTGGTAAAAAAAAAGACAAAAAAAAAGGAAGCTCATAATCGCAGGGTGGCAATGGATCTGTATAGACTCGAGACCCAATGATTCTGTATACGTGTCCAAAATTTGGACCCAAATACTATTCGGGTCCAGGTCCAGGTCCAGGTTCAGGTCCAACCGGACTTGACCTGTACCTGACCCGTTGCCACCCCTAATAGGGACATCGGTTTGCAAATGGGGCATCACTTACAATTTACAAACCCTTTGAAAATTTGGATTTTGTTCTCATGACAAGACCGCGCCAACCTTTTTTTCCACTTCATGCATTTGCCCAAAAATAATGAATTTGGGGCTAGCTCAAGGATCGAACTTGAAAAACGTTTGACCCTTTAAGAGTCGAACTTAAGTGAGTTTGTTCCTTGGTTGAACTCAAGCTAGCCATAAGGAGTGTTCAACTCTTGAAGGGTCAAACTGGGTTTTGAATTTTCCAGAAGAAGCAAGTTGGACCCTTGAAAGGTTTATCTCAACAACAAATATAAAATGGTTTAAGGTTGAACTAGGGATAATTTTGGCAATGTTTGTATAAGGTTGCAACATTAAATAAACAAAATAAGGCGTATCTCCAAAGTTTATCATAAACATGTAATTTTTAGTGTAAAACATTCTTAGGATGGCTTAATAATCTATTTTCATATGTAATAAAAAATTTAAAATCTAAAAATAGATATAATCAAGCAGATCTATAAATACATGAAAATTTTGAAAATGGACGGTCGAGATAATGTGTTGCAAGATGCATTATTTTTGAGACCCGAAATATTTTTCTTTTTCATATCCATACATCTTGATGTCGAAATGATTAATTGGAAGATTTTTCAACATCAAAACAACTTTTTTCAATGGGCACCACCATGGCTAATCAAGCTGAAATGTGTTCCTTTCTACAAGGTTGGGAAATCACTGATGATAGGGGCATCTCAGGATATATTATTATTGAAGGAGACTCTTTGAATGTTGTTAAATGGCTCAAGCATGAGTAGAGGATCCCTTGAACCTTACACATTTGCTGGGTTAAAATACATAATCTTTGCGCTTCACCAAGTTTGTGAGTTTCCTTCTGCATACCTATCATGAGACTAATGATACAACATATGGTCCTGGTAAGCATGGAGTTCATATTCCTACTTTGCTATTTCTAGTGCTTTGATACCTTCTTTGTAACTTCACGCTTTTTAAGTATTTATCTAATATAAGCTATTAACATTCATAAACAAAATTTAATAATGCAATCTCATATAATTTTTTTTATTAAAAAAAAAAGATTGTATATAAACTTATAGTACAAGGAGGTTACAATTACTTATAACTATACAATGTGAAATCTAATAGCTTCAGTGTGTCACAAAGTTCAAGAAAATTTATTTTGAGCTTTGAGTTTGGTTAATAAAAGAAAGGAAAATATCTCCATACCCCTTATTATTAGGTTTCATTTCACAATAAACCCAATATTTTAATAGATATATTGGGGCATAAAAATTATAGATTTGATTTCTTTTAACCCCTGTACTAATTTAAACCTGGGTTTTTAGGCCAAACAAATTTTTAAAGATATGCCTTTTCTAGAAGCCATCGTCCCAAACTTCTGGAGAGAGGGAAGGGCTTCATGGAGGTGAGAGGTTACCGAGAGGAGAGAAAGAGGCGTTTGGAGAAACACCGGAGGAGAGAGAGAGTGAGAGAAGTAGGAAGAGAGAAAAAGATAGAAGTTTAGAAAGAGCACGTATTGCTCACATTTGTTTAGGTTAAAAAATAGGTTTAAAGTGGTAAGGGGGTTAGAAGTTATCTTTTGAAACATTGGGTTTATTAAGAAATAAAACTTAAAAATATGGGATATAGAGATATTTTCCCATAAAAGAAATGTAGCGGCCCAATTTCACATGAAATGGTGATTAATTGTATCCACCTTATACTAACGTATATGGTCTCATTATATACATTTTCTTAAAAAAAAAAACTAACAAAGAGAGACTTCATTCATAGTAAAATTAAAAAGATTTGATGTATTTTTAAATGCCAAGAAAAAGGGGATCCATAAGCAAGTGGTTTTCTTTTCACCGCTATGTTTCTAGAAGTTTAAAACCAAAACATTTGGCGGGAATCCACTTTTCAAGTCGGAAATTCCAATTAGCCTCATCACTTCCCTGCCACCGCCAAACAATTCCTCTCTCTCTCTCCCCCATAGTTAGCAAATCGATGACTATCAATAATTGGCTCACCATAAAATCGGAAACAAATAGTTTTTATTTTAAAAAATCAGATAAAAAATATAGATCGGCAAAAATACTTCATATAAAAATATAGCTAATATATCGGATTAGGCTAAAAAAGTAGGATAAATTTATAATATTAAAAATTTTAAAAAATAAAAATTATGTCAAAGCCATCAATTACTAATTCATCTATAAAAACTTTACTCGACTAATATAATTAAGTCAATTAATTTAGATACATTGTGACTCTCATTCAATCATCCAATATTAAATACATAATTAACTAGTATATACCAAAAAAAATGTACCATATAAATTTAGGGAAAGCTTTATATGTTCCCCTTACAACATAGAAGTTCTATCCTCCCCCTTGTCCAACCGTCCATTTTTGAATGGAGGGTTTAGATTGCTCCAATCACAATGTCATGTCTTTACACTGTTTTATTTTTAAATTTTTTTTATAAACTATTTTGACACTAAATTATGGACGTCCATTCCTCTATTAAACTGGTACTAACGAAAAATATTTTCAATAAAATGTAATGACCAAAATACCCTTGAAAATTTTAAGGGGTATTTTGGTCATTACTTTTTATTACAAAAATTATTGTTAATACTTTTTATCGGTGCGCCTCAATGAGAAGATGGTACCTATCAAATTTCATATTCAAAAAATTTGTATTAAAAAGATTAAAAATAAAATAATTTGGGACGTCGGATTTAAGATCAAACGGTGAATAACTCTCTTGATAAAAAATAGACGGCTGGATGATAGGGGGAGGATAAAACTTCCATGTTGTAAAAAGAACATAAAAAGCTTTCCCATAAATTTACCCGTTAAATACTTTAAAAAACATCACACGTACCTATTATATAAAAAACAAATATACTATATAAATTTATTCATTAAAATACTTTTAAGTTTAAACTATGGTATAGTCACACGTTTACTATGTAAATTTATCCATTAAATATTTAAACATCACACCGATTTAGCATGTACTAAAAAAAAAATGATACGCTTTTTGTTTTCTCATTACAATCATTTAATTATGGTATGGTGACAATGGTCACTCCATAAAACTATGGTTAAAGTTTTATAAATTTCTTTAAACGAAAAGAGGCTCGTGGAAATTTGGGTTTCAGATTTGTGTTTACGGTTTAGAGAGGAGAAGGCTCGTAGAAATTTGGGTTCACATCTGTGTTTACGGTTTAGAGAGAAGAAGGAAGAAAGAAAAGGAACAAGAAGAAACAGAAGAAAATAGGGCTGGGCCATAGCCATTAGGGTTTATAGAGAGAAGAAGAAGGAAGAAGAAAGAGTTCATGGTATTCGCAAACCCTAATGGTAGAGGCCCTGAGTTTTAGAGAGAGAAAAGGAAGAACCCTAATGGAGGAGGCCCTGGTTTTTAGAGAGAGAAAAGGAAGAACGCTAATGGCAGAGGCCCTAACTGATTTTTAGAGAGAGAAAAGGAAGATGGGATGCTGATTTGGGATTATTTGAAGATGGTTTTCTCTCTGATTTGGGATAGTTTGAAGATGGTTTTTGCATTTTCTTGGGGAAACAGGATAGTTTGAGGAGGGTTTTTCATTTTCTCGGGGAAACAACAAGCTGACCTGAAGGATTAAGTTTGGGGAACTAATCCTATATGTACAAATGCATGCTCCTGTAAGTATACGGTTTACACAATCAAAAACAAATTATTGATTATTTGGTCCTGTAGTTCTACTCATTCATCAGTAAAAGACTATGTTTTGAGCTCTAATTTGTGCCTTAAACAGTATTTTCATAAAAACAATTATCACAAATAATCACAGAAATCTGCGTGCATATGATTTCTTCACACAATGATTTACTTTACAAAATGATTTGCTATAAACAGTATTTCATTTACACAATAAATTTCCAGAATAACAACTGAAATCTGCATCTATTTGTTTAAGTTGTAAAAAAAAATTCATACCATCAATCTGCAACTGTGGCTTTGAAGAACACAGTGGGGATAAAAGTTTCTATTTTAGGTTTTTTTTTTTGAAATAATAATTTTTTTGAAAAGCATGAAAGTAGCAATGGCTGCAATACACAAAACAGGAAAAAAAAAAAATTTCCGATTTTTTGCCTGATTTAAATCGTATTATGAAAAAAGCGCGTTTTAAACGGTTTTACTAAAATGACGCTATTTTTTGCCTACCTTTTAAAAAAGTCGCGGTTTAAAACTGTTTCCATAAAACCGCCGACTTTTTGAAAAAAATCGCCTATTAAACGGCGATTTGCTCTCTATAATCTCCCCCTAAAACCCTAATTCCACCATCCTCCATTGCTAGCTCATCTGTTGCTTTAATCCAGTCTCTCTTTCTCTCTCTCTAGTTCTCTCTTGAAGAGCCCTAATTCGACCATCTTCAGTAATCAGCTCGTCGAATTGGTCGCAACACAAAATGCCTCGAGATGACACAGAACTAAGATCGGCAAAAAATGCATTCAATGAGGCCTCTAAGACTGGTAATCACCACGAGGAAGCTCGATGGGCCAATGTGATCGGTGACATTTATAAGAGGAGAGGTGAATATGTCGAGGCCTTGAAATGGTTGCGAAAAGACTATGAGGTCTCAGTAAAACACTTACCAGAGAAGCACCTGTTACCCACTTGCCAGTCCCTTGGTGAAGTCTACTTGAGATTGCAAGATTTCGAAGAAGCCCTAATTTACCAGGCACTTATTCACTTTGGTTTTGATTTTTGCGAATATAGCCATGTGTTTTCTTTTTACCCTTTGAATGGTAGATTTATATATATAGTAGAATAATTAGCTAGGATTTCTATGGAAATTGGGTTTTGAATTGCGTTGTTTCATGAATATTTATTCACGGGTTCTGTCTTTCTTTTGTTTTGTTTCTATGTCTTTGTTTCGTCTGGATTGGTGTGGTTTTTGTGCTTCTGTTGGATCTTAGTTAGCGTACTGTTTCTTCTGATTAATTTGGTCTTTAATGTATTGGTATGAAACGGGGAAGATTTGTCAAAGAAAGAGTTCATATGGTTCTTATTATTGTTATTTCTCCTCAAATGACCTTATTCATCTGTATCTCGAAAGGTTTTGAGTGCTTATTTGAGATCTCACTTCAAACGTTAGACGGAAAGCTCACTACAGGGAATGTTTTCCATTTATGTACCTTTGTTCTAATGCAATTTATGTTTTGTAAAATAAAATGATTACTAAGCAAATTGTGGGTACATCTGAAATAATGGAATAAAATGAAACAAATGCCAAAATAATAGAGTACTGGAAAATGAAACAAATCCTGAGACTGACTTGAACATCACAAGGCACTAAAATGATTGTTAGGGTAATTGGGTGTTGTATTTCATTTTATAGTTGAAAAATAAGTATGTATTCATCATATCGGAGCAGAACGGTTCAGAGTACAGAATGTTTTTTGGACTAGGACCAAGATTTCAAATTGAAACCTTAGATATTGATGGATCATATCCCATAAATTCTTCTTATTTTGTCAATCAACATCGCTTTCTTTTTAACCTCTCCTTTGTTTTTGTTCCTTGATGACCGAACGATTGGATCTCTAATAAAATAACTATCTAATTTATCTGTCGTTTCGCCACCTATTTTTCATTATCAGTATTCTTTAGAAATCTCTTATGCCTTATTCCTTTTTCTGTGGGTAATCAGTGAAATATTTCGAAATAATTGAATTGGTCGAGCCAAATTCTTCCGTCCCAAAATCTGAATACGAATACTATACTAAAACTAACCTATAATGTTATTTATGTTATCTTTTGTTATCCTATGTTATTTTCTTACTTCAAGTGGTATTTTTATTTATTTATGTATTTATTTTTGTGTGCTTTATAACTTTATGATATTAAATCCACTCCTAAGTCCCAACTATTGGTTTCTTATGTCAAATTTTGGTATCTTTTATATGCTTGAATTACGTCTGTACCAATTAGCAACTATTCTACAAAGAGCCCAGCATTTGTAAATCTGAGATTCCTTTTCGTTCAACAATATTGCAGAAAAAACACTTGGAGTATGCCAAAGATGCCAGGGACCTTATCGAGCAACAACGGGCAACCACACAGCTTGGTCGAACTTACTATGAAATATTTAACACGTCAGAAAGTGATCACCGTGCTCTTCGGAACTCGAAAAAGTATTTCAAAATGGCCATGGAACTTGCTCGTGAACTCAAGGGAAATTCCAGAAATCATAAATCTTCATCATTTCTCAAGGAGTTCATCGATGCTCATAATAACCTTGGCATGCTTGAGATGGATCTTGATAACTATGAAGAAGCTAGGAAAATTCTTTTGGAGGGTTTAAAAATTTGCAATGATGAAGAGGTGCCTGTGAATGATGATGCACGTAGTAGGCTTCATAACAATTTGGGAAATGTATATATGGAGCTGAGGATTTGGAATAAAGCCAAAGAACACATTGAGCGTGATATCTTTATTTGTAACAAGATTAGCCATTTACAAGGAGAGGCAAAAGGGTTTATCAATCTTGGTGAATTGCATTGGAGATTGCTAGAATATGATGAAGCAATGAGTTGTTATCAAAAAGCTCTCAAAATTGCTCGTTCTATGGAAGATGAAGATGCATTGGTTGAGCAGATTAATCAAAATTTAAAGACTGTGAAGGAAGCTCGAGGGGTGCTTGAAGAATTAACGAAAGAAGAGCAGAAGCTCAAAAAATTGGAAAGGGGCACAATAAAAGTTAGGGGCACCCCAGATGAGAGGGGATATCTATTAAAGCAGAATGTATTGCTCGACCTACTGATTGATAAGTCCAGCATGATTCGTGCTTGGCCTAAAGTAAGTTATTTTTTTTTTATAATTTTTGATAGTCCCTTTGTTGTCTTAAATCATGCTTTCTTTTGTGTGAAACTCCTAAAGATAAATGGGGCTCATTGTGGTTATTCTTAGACTGATGGAACAAATGTTGGAAAATGGATTCTGCAACATTTTTGGAAATTGTCTGGGGAAATATTGACAATATGGGGTTTGGATTGAATGTGTCCTAAAACATAGATGTGGATCACTGGTATTCTTTGTTTTCTGAATTATTAAACTTTTATTTAATTCTGCACCAAGCACACCAAAGTCTGAGGTCAAGTGACTGCAAATTTTTATGACTAAAATATGCGAATGTCCAATAGAAGCGTACATCTGTTTTTTTAATGGATATTTGTTAATATTGCTTGAATAACCTGGCATCCTTACCAGATCATTCGTATTGGAATAAGTCTTTTTCCTTTGGGATTAGGAACTGGGATTCGAATCTTGGATGTTAGTGCTCTGGCCTTTATGCCCTAGCCACAAATCCAAGAGCTGAACCCAAAATAATTGGTACTCCTTTTGGACTGTTTCTATACGTTTCCCACCTGTTGGGGTTCGTGATATATATGTCTCTGGGGTTGTAGCACCGTGAATTTGCAAAAAAGAAGAAGAAAGTGGCAAGTGAGCTCGGTGACAAGGAAAAGCTGGGAGATGCATTTCTCGTCATCGGAGAGGCATATCAAAATCTTCGAAATTTTGACAAGGCCCATAAATGGTACAAGAAGAGCTGGAATGTATACAAGTCAATTGACAACCTGGGGGTGAGCAATTATCTGATTCTTTCATTTATTGGATGGGTTTTGAGTCTAGAACTTTAGTGTCCTAGGAATTTTTGATTTCTGCTAAGAAACCAACTATTGGTTGTTCTATCAATCTTTCTATCTATAGGTGGGTATTTGGACGTCTATCTAGCCCCACATAACTATCCTCACTGATGAAGTTTATAAGTTACTGAACTATAACTAGAAGCCTGCCTTTCTTAAAAACTTAAGCTGAGAGCTTTAATGGTTTCAGGGCCAAGGGCTGGCCAAAGTTAATATTGGCATCGTTTTGGATTCTGCTGGTGACTGGGCTGGAGCACTCAATTCATATGAAGACGGCTACAAGTAAATCCTAGACATCTTTTCCATGCTAAAACTTACTCTCTGTCTGATTTATGAAAACATTAACAGTGTTATATTGTTTTAATTCTCATTTTGATCGATGTCTCCTATGATATTTTAACCTGACGGGCTTTTGTGAATCTTTTAATCGCCTCTTACATAAACCTACTTGCTCCTGCAGGTTTGCTGTTGAAAGCAACTTAATTTCCGTACAGATTACAGCACTTGAAAATATGCATTATAGCCATATGCTGAGATTTGACAATGTTGAAAAGGCAAGGTTAGCAGTCATAAATAAATGAATTTGGTTTCTTTTTATAAAAATAAAATGGCATGGTTTCCACGTTTAAATTGGATGATTACTGCTACTAAGATAGCAGCTTTGCAGGGAGTTGCAACAAACTATTGAGAATTTGAAGATTTCCCAGAATGAAAAAATTGGAGGAAAACATTTGGAGGACGATTGTTGCTCTGAATCTGCTACAGGAGAACAGTATTTTTCAGACACCGAATCAGATGCACATGGTTCACTGAATATAATTGAAGAACCATCTACATCAATGCCAGTAGATCCAATAAATACTATAGGAGTCAGAGATGACCTCCCTTTGGCCTCATTTATTCAGTCCTGTAAGAAATCATCTTGGTCACAAAAGTCACAAGTGGGTTGCTGTCGAGAAAAATCTCCAATTTGTGGTGATTCAATGGAAGGTTTCTCAGGAGATAACCAACAACTACTGGGACGTAAGCGAATTCGTTTGGTTCTTTCTGATGACGAATTTGATAATGATGATGAAAGGGGTCATCCTCGAGAAAAGATGGATATTCATCCCATTCATGTTGGTGTGACTTCTGATGAAGGTTGGTATTATGTAATTGCAACTATGGTTTTTAGTGTAAGAAATTGGGTGTGTTCATTCAAAATTTCATTTCTTTCCATGATGTTTATTATTGACAAATAAATTGGTTATCCAGCTGTGGCAGAGCAAAAGAAGGATGTGTCAACAGAGCCTGCTCAGGTAATTCTGATGACATGGGCATAAAATTTTGCGGTACCTCTTTATCAAAGAGCCTTATGCCCTGCATGTTGCTCTGCAGTGTTATTTTGTGGCTTTTTCAAATGAGATATTAACATAGAATCCTTCATCATTATATTGTTTTTCCAGAAAAAAGTAGTTCTTCACTTACTCTTCTGCTTAAAACTAGGGTAATGGATTGCTATAGTAAATTGAAAAAACTTCTGAGTACATATGTGCTCGATACTTAATTTGGTTCTAAGAGAGTCTTCGAAGAGATGAAACATTTTTGTTTAACAGGGAATATCTACTTTCCCCACATATTTTTCCAGTGTAAATACCTCCTCCCATCTCGAAAGAAGGCCTTGTTCTAAAATATCTAGAAGTAACAATTCTGAATATGATAACATGGAATTCAGGATCTTAAATATTGAAGAAATGCATAATGCTTCTAGTCAAATGGTCAAAGGTTCTGAAATGTGTGGAAACACAGTCTCCAACAAAGTCCTTCCAAGCCAAAATAATATGCTCACTTTTGAAAACAAACGTGAAGTAGGTTGTGTTCCTTGTGTTCTGTTTTTCTAGTAATCTCATTGTTGTGGCTCACTAGCAAAACAACACAGGATTTTGTTTGTGAATACTTCTTGTACTACCATGAGGAAAAATTATCCTATGCATTTCTTTGCAATGCTTTCTGTGCTGTCCCATGTTTTAACCATTAAAAAATTGCCAAATACAGTTTTATAGCACTCAGATTAACCTTGCTTGCAAATTGGCCGTGACTATTTAATTTCAGTTAGCAACAGTCATATCTGCAGCTTCTCTGAGTGATTTCAATTAGATGCTATGGAATGATGTCAATTTGAGAATAGCTTGTTATTCTTTGCGTTTCTTATTCAAATATTAGGCATATTAGCTGTTTAGTTTCAGTTCTCTTTGTGCAATAAAAAAACCCAAGATGGGATGTTTCTGGTAACTTGAATTTCTCGTATGAAACTAATTTCAGTTTTTCTCGTTTTCTCAATAACAAAAATCTGAGATTGCATGTGTTAAGTTTGGTCCTTTTTTCTTGTTTTCTACAAGATGATCTGGGAGTCATATGAGCTTGTTTACTAAAATAAACTCAAATTTTATGATTGGTCAAGTTTTTTATATTACTTGAATCAAATGCAGTTAACTCATGTCTAATCGGTTCAATATAGAAAATGATGACGTGAGGAGGATTGACTGGTACTTGTGCTCCCAACTTTTGGACAAGAACATCATAAATCTGTGTTCTTAGCCATTTTTAGCTGTGGGCATTTCCATCATTTGTCTAGGGGCAATGATGAAATAATCTTGTACAGCTAAGCTTGGCATTTAACCTGTAAACATTGATCATGCCTATAAAGATGTCTCCTAATTTTTTGATTGCTTTTGCCAAAGAATAAGAATGCCCTTTTCACAAATGTTGTACAACATAGAGATAACATTGTTCTAAGTTCGTGCATTAGGGAGGTGCATAGTAGAATAGCATTTTATAGAGCTTGGCAGCTATATAATTCTAGGGGAGCAATGGACCACTTTCGTAGTTGATTTTCCCTGCACCTTAATTGTGCATAAAAAATTATTAACTAGCTAAATTTAAATTAAATATTTGTTTGATAATGATAAAGTAAAAGGGATGTAGGGAAATTTGAGAAAATGAAAAAAAAAAAAACAACAATTCTGGCCATACACAAGCAATTACTATGAGAAACCTAGGGTTTTTTTCCCTAACCCACTTAGGGTTCTAAAAGCCTAAGCTTTTCTTTCTCTTTCAAATTTGAAATTACATGGAATGCCTCGAGGTTCCACACACCTCCTACATATAATAATTTAATGTTCAAAGGACATTAAATGTTCATACAATAATTAAAAGGAAAAAGTTTATCTAGAGTCGGGGCTTTAAACAATCAAATTAGACTCCACCTCAAAAATTTTGCTAGAAGAGGTTGTTTTGATACCCAAATATCCTCAAATTGATCGTCCCAACATCAAGATGCATGGACATGAGAAAAAAATGCATTTCAAGTTTTGGAAATAGTGCATCTTGTAACGCATTTTTGGACCGTCAATTTTCAAGATTTTCAAGTTTTCATAGATCTGCACGATGTACACTATTTTCTAAGCTTTAGATTTTATAATTAAAGATGAAAATACATTTTAAGGCTATCACAAAGATTTCTAGTGATGACTCAAACCACATTTCTTGACATGATTTGAAGATGCGCATTACTTTGATTGTTTAGAGCCTTGGCTCTATACAAGCCGCACCCTAATTAAACTGACCCAAAAAGTCATAACTTAAACACAAAATTTATAATAACAATTTTACCTCACTGAACAATAACCCATGAACAGTGCTTGTGAATAGTACCTATGAATTGTAACTAGTGAATAGTAATTAACAAATGTAAAAAATCCTAGAATCATTAAAAAACTTAAAAATCCTAAAAATAAACCTTAAAAAGTAAAATTAATATATACATCATTTGAAATTGAATAAGAATTATTTTGTCCTGCATCAAAAAAACTCGAGTTTTGAAGTGGGCTAAGATGAATTTCGCCTTAGTTCTATAAACGTTTTCAGCCTAAACATTATGCTCTAATCTTTGGACTTGTGGTTTATTGGCCCAATTAAAGTGGACTAGTTATGCATTGGGACGTGGGCTTTAAAATAATCAATTGATATATTCATAAACACTTTTGAGAGACTCTCAGGGAAAGGGTCTTTTATGTCAACATATTCTATTTAGCAGTTTGCTTGAATTGCATTAGTTCAATCATAGAACTCCGCTGAATTTGCCTAGGCTCAGCCTTAGACCATACCGCTGGTGCATCTTCAAGATGAGTGTTGAATTTGATGATTGAGCTAACAACGTTACCTATTAATTCTCCTTGGTGTCCATCATATTTTATGTCAAAGATTGGTT
The DNA here is from genome assembly GCF_054954075.1 of Amborella trichopoda. Taxonomy (NCBI): domain Eukaryota; kingdom Viridiplantae; phylum Streptophyta; class Magnoliopsida; order Amborellales; family Amborellaceae; genus Amborella; species Amborella trichopoda. The sequence continues at coordinate 7,128,059 of NC_142346.1, forward strand.
TAACTATGAAATCTTGTTTTCTCATCATTGGTCGAATCTCCTACAAGATCTTGTTATTAATTTATGTATGTATCGAATATTGGTCGCAGATGCCTAACTACAATCTATTGGATAAAACCTACGTTAAGATCAAGAATATCCTCCAAACCGAAAATCCTAGAGTGATGTTCCCCATGTTTAGGTCTTCTATTACTTTTCTCTTCACTCGACCATTCACGAAGGGTGGTACTTGACATCTTCTTAGGTGGAAAGATCACTGTCTTGCCCATGAACGATGCTCTCAAACTGTTGCGCCAATTGCTGAAGTTGCCTTTTAAGTTCGTCAATTTGTTCATCTCTGGGACCACAAAATGGATATGAAGAAACCTCCCTTCCATGATCCCTTCTTGCTGTTATGGGTTCTCCAAAATCACAAACCCTAGGCAGATAATCAACAAAACCTTGCTGAAAACAGCAAAATCTACACTGATTTGGCAAAAATTGGCCCAAAATAAACAAACACTAGACTTGGTTGTAGTTTCCTGGCTTCATTGTTGAAGAAACCTTGAGCTCTAATGCCACTTGATGTAGGGAAAATTGAGAAAACAGAAAAAACAATAATAATTTAGCCCATACACAAGTAATTACTAGGAGAAACCTGCGATTTTTTTTTTACTAACCTAGCTAGGGCTTCAAAAGTTAAGTTTTTTTTTTTCTCTTTCGATTGTGAAAATCATATGGTTACTCCCTCAAGGCCCCCTACACATCTTATGTATTATAGTTTAATGTTGAAAAACATTAAATGTCCATACAATAATTTAAATAATAAAAAAAGTCTTAACTTAAAACACAAAATTTGTAATGATAATTTTGCCTCCCTATGAACAATAACCCATTAACAATATCAATAGTACTTAGGAATAGTAACCAGTGATTAATAAATACAATATAAAAAATCCCAATAATCCCAAAATACTTAAAACCCTAAAAGTAAACTCTAAAACTCAAATTAAAATTTACAGAATTTGAAATTGAATAAAAATTAAAAATATGAATCGTTTGTCCTGCATCAGAATGATAGGAAATAAACATTTGAAAGATCTTTTGAATTATGTAGAAGTTAGCAAAACTTGGTGCTGCTTTTCTGTTGCATTTAACTCTCTCTCTCTCTCTCTCTCTCGCTCTCTCTCTCTCTCTCTCTCTCTCTCTCTCTCTCTCTGTTTAGTACACACACATGTTGCAGTAGTTGTATTTTATGCACTTATATGAATAGGTGTATTGAAATGCACTCGCGTATATCACTGGGATGTAAATTGCATGTACAAGTTCTAGCCACCACAACATCTTGAAGGTGAGCTTTCGACGAGTGGGCTACTACTTGTCATAGCCTGGTGCTCGTTAAGGCATGCTATGGCTATACTGTCGGATTTCTCGCTCCACACTGGATAAACCCTTAAACTAGAAAGCAAGCAGCCAAGCTAAGTCTAGAAACGCACAATCAAGCCTTCCAAAACCCTTCAAAACATATGGATGTATTAATGTATACATGTGTATACTGTAAGCATATTTTCTAGGTTTTCTAAACCTTGTGCCTTCTTAGAATTGCCTCTTCTAGGTTCTTGCATTCTCTCCACCAGAGATTATCTGCAACCAAAGCCATTTTATGATTATGAGCTATGTGGTTCTATATGGTCTTTTTTGGGTGATGTCCTGTTTCTATATACATCTATACGTGTGTATGTATACTATGTAAATAGGCATATCATGTTAGCCCTTTTCAGGATTCCATGTTTTCGCTTTATCTTAAATTTGCGTTCTGCATCAAAAAGCATAATATGAGACCAAAATATATGTATTTGTATCGTGCTCATGTTTGATGCAGTTCTGTCATTTTAAGCTGCACGTCATGGTTTGAATAACTTGTATTAAGAAAATCAGCTCCTTTCAGCCTCATTATTTTCAATTGTTGTGAGAGAATTTAAAAGCTTTATACTTTGTTTACACTTTACATGTGATGTGCTTGCCTTGCATAATTAACTAGATGATTTTGACTACATGCCCTTAGAATATTTGTGTTATGTAATTTTCCCTGGATGGTGTCAGGCCTATATTCATTTAATGCATTTGGAAAGTTTCTCGCTTCAATGTATTTTCTAATTTATGTAATATTCTTGCAGTCCAATACTATCTCATGTAAAGTAGGTGATATCATGATCAGCGTTCCCATAAGTTCATGCTTGGAGGGCGATACACTGAGTATAGCTTGCATGAAAGTTGATTTGGCTTGTCGTTATTATTTAATGCTTCTGGAAGAAAAGAGGTCCAAAGGTATCAGTTTACCATCCAATTTTCAGTGGGGTCTCTTAGAATCCAGCTTCTTAATAACAACTTAGTTTTTGATATTCTGACCATTTCAGACTTATTTCGATTATCTTGGTATCGTAATTGCTGTGGTTCACTTGGTTAGGTGTCTTGCCTGTTATTCGGGATCTGAAGCACAATGGAAAGCCACTTAAATCCACTGAATTCATAGAAGATCTTAGAGACTGCTTTGGTGGAGAAAGCTGGATTGAAGTAGTCATTGGTGGTAAGACCTAGACTGTGCTTTTCATCACGCAGTCTCTATGCTCCTTTGTCCTCTTAAGGTTGTTATTAATAATTCAAGTTCATACATATTCTAATTTGCTCATTCAATCCTTCATGTGAAGTTACCTTTATAGAGTTATAAGTAGATCTATGCCAGTGCAAATATCATTATTATATGCGTTTGTTGTCCATGTCTATACTATGGCACCTCCTCCGATTGTGCCACACCTCCCATAGACCCTGTTTGCTTCTTGCACCAAATCAATGTGACAAACGCTCCTTTCAATCGACCCTTATATGCATGTATCTTGTATCATGCTGAGAGCTCAGATTAATATTTTGACTGGTCATGTCATAGACTCATAGCCACAATTGATTGGTTTGTCCGTGATACTGGTTGCCTCATGCTGTGGAAATCTTGAAACATATTCAAACTGTTGATAAATTTGTAACCTAAACACCTGATATCCTTTTGATAATTCATATATTATTTTTAATTGCATGGTGTGGGAGTAAGGGAAGTCTGTTTATCACATGCATCAAAGTTGGTAGTGTCTGAGCACATGTTCACAAATCTATATATGTTTGTATGCATGCATGCACAAATGAATGTATACATGTACTGAAGTATTCTTTTCTAAAATAGGTATATCTGATGAAAAAATATTCATTTTATGAAGGATATCTCTCAAAAGAGAAAACAATCACTAACCCACTATAAGAAAATTATGGCCTAATACAGAGAATTTGATGCCTGATTATTCAAAATATTGGCGTCCAATTGTTCGACTTAACTTGGGCCATTATGTTGTTCAGTAATAGCATATGACTAAGGGGATACTTGTTTTTAATGTTGGAATTTGGACTCCACATTGTTCATAGTATTTTTGAAGTGTATCTCTCTTGGTTTAAAAACTCTAGCAAGAGACAAAGGACTCACCTTAGTGGACTCCGCTTGGCTTTTGACAGAAAATTCAAAACTTGAATGATGCTCAAGTCTTCCATGAAGTTTTCAAATATCTCTCCTTTTTTTGTTTAAAGACTGAATTAGTCTAGGCTTGCGAATCGGCTCCAATGATTATTTGGTCTATAGTCAAATATTTTCTCACTCTTTCCAATGTGATGATTGATCCAAAGATATCTTTTGCACGAATGAAGTGGGTTCTCTGCTTTATTTGTGCTTACTTTAGATGACTATTTTTCAGGTATATCATGAAAGGAAAATTGTTTCATGCGGCTGGACCGAATTTCTATATATGCGGTCCAGAAAGTGTAAAGCATCAATATTAAAGATGGATTCATCTAAAAACAATGGAAACTAACGGTCCAAAATTTTTCTTACTGGATCTATTATTTCTAGTTTTTAAAATTTATTTATTTATTCATATTCATGATCTCCATCTTAGAGATTACATATTCTTAAAAATTAAGTCGTAAAATCCATCACAAAAATAGATTTATTAAATGGCCTGCATTTCTACATATGCGGGCTTGGCCACATGGAAACCGGGTCCATCATGAAACATCTTGTTCTTCAATGTTCTAGCTTTCTGCACCTTCAGTATTTCTTGCAAATATGTACATCATATATGCCTTTGCAATTTCTTTTTGTTTGTCAATTGCAGGATGGGTTCAAAAGCACTTGATTAAGTTTTATATTGACTGTTGTGTTAAATGCTCTGAAGAACCCAATATGAAGCTATTGAGAAACTTGTACAACTTGGAGGTATTTCCATTGCTAACTCTAGTGTCATTTTTTTGCATCTCCTGAGAATTAATTGGCACAACATAGGCCACTAGGTTGAGTTTCCTTAATTGCATGGAGTTTATTTTTAAGTTTTGATTTGTGTACCCAGGTTAGCGAGGATGAAGTTGTAGTCTCTGATTGTGAATTACAAGATGTATCGTTTTTGCCTCTTTCAAAGGCGCTTCTAGAACATGGGACAGTTTCCATTTTGAACTTGTCTCATAACTTGTTAGGTAGGTGTTGTCTTCTTGGATGTTGTGAGTGCCTTGTGTCTTTTTATTTCTCTCCTCATTTAACAGCTATTCACAATTAAAAGTCCATGTAAATGTTGCATTATCTCTACTTGTAGTTTTGTTCTCCATAGATTTTAATGTTCATTTACTGGAAACTTTGATAGTGGTGAAAATTTTATTTACATTGTAGGAGTGTCTAAAAAGTTGGACTCGGGCTCCAAGTTGTGGAATTCCTGAGCCTGAGTCCATCACAGATTCAGCAGAGTTGGAGTCCAAGTTAGCGAATTTTTGCTGAAAATAACAAACATTAATCTGCGTTCAAGAGAGAATCACCTGATTTTTAGGCTTCTCTCACCGGATTCGCCAGGGTCCCGATCCAATCTGACTCAGGGAATTCCTGAGTCAGATGGGTGGGCTTTTAATCACTTCTTTATAGTGTGCATTTTCTATGTAATGAGGCCAGATACCCATACTTAGCCCGACTTTATTGTAACGATCGAACTTTCTTGGATAGGATTTGTGCAATTGTTATTGTAAATGTTGGTATTCCTTTTAGCGCACTGTTAGATCATCGCAGACTTGGAAAAAAGATTCCTTAGCCTTTTTCTTTCCCCTTTCCTTTGTGTTAACGGGTCATGTACCCTACTATGTACTGCCTTCGTTCCAGCTACTGTCTAACATTCTCTGTCAATTATGGAACATGTGGTGTTTATCAACTCTCTCCCTTTCAGGAAATGAGACGTTGAAGAAACTGCATGAAGTATTCTCTTTGTCATGCCAAAGTTATGGTGGGCTGACATTGGATTTGCATTGTAATAGATTTGGACCAACTGCACTATTTCAGGTTCTTAAACTTCCCTTATTCAATTAGTTGGGAAAAAGGCTTTGACGATGATAATGAAACTTCCACCATTCAATTTTTTTTCTAGGCATTCAAAACTATTTAGATAAAGATTATTTTCCAATGGTTGTGTAAGGCCTTCATTGTCTCTATCTATGGTACCAATGCTTTATACTGATATGTTTTTGATCATTGTTAAACAATCAAAAACTGCTATTTTCATGCATGTACACTTATACAACTTATTGAGTTGTGAATGCTTCTTTGTTTTAATAAGTAAAATCATGATAAATTCGTTTATATGAATATTTCTATTGAACTCCCATAATATATGAATAAATGAAAGACAAAAAGTGAAAATAACAAAAACAAAAACATAAAAAAGATGTAAAGCAAAAGTTAAAAAACAACTCCAATGATTCGATTGGAAAAAATCCTTAGGAGAATTTTAATGGCTAGTGATGTGAAACTAGAACTGGAGTGTGTTGAGTAAAAATGGCGAAATAGTTTCATAGACTGGGACTCAAAAGCATATTATTTTGTTATTGATCAAGACATTTTCATATGAAATAGCTTATGAAAAGGTACTTGGTCAAAATAAAGTAGTTTATAAAAATGTTCCTTCTAAAAGGGGTGAGGTTTTTTTCCCATTTTTGTAACTCCACTCATATGTAGTCACATACATAGCTGAACAGTCTGAATTGTACATATGGCTTTTGACATTAAAAAAGTGGGTGTGGAAACGTCTTGTATTGTTTATAGTACATCATCCATATATAGTTAGTGTATCATATCATATATAGTAGGTGTATTATATGACATTATTGAAGGTGCCGTGGTGCATCATGTATAGGAAGTGTATCATATGCAAGTTTCCCTCGTGTTGTATATTTATATGTGACTAGTGAATGAGATGTACAAGTTTTCTTTCTGCCTCTTTGAGTGTTTTACATGGTATCAGAGTAAAGATTTTGAGCAATGTTTTAAAAATTGGTGACTTGATCCGGAATCGGGAGATCCTAATCGGGTATCGTCCAGCCCGTCCTTGACGGGATCCGACCGATTATCTACATTAAATCGCGTGCTGTCATCATGGGTTGCCTGCTGATGTCATTGATCGCCAGGTCTACCACATCCGTACCTTATAAATTTTTTTTTTTAAAAATTAGGGGCGGCACAACTTTTTGTGAGGAAAATACAAACTTAAAATAACAACCTTCAACTACATGCCACATGGCGACCAAACAAAGCATCTGCAATTTTCCCTAGCACGCGTGTCTATTGTTAAGCTACAATGCAAACCCATGGCTTTTATAAAGCCTAGCGCTTCCTAACTTCCCCGATGTGGGACTTGCTCCTTCCCTGGCACTATAGTAAAAAATACTTATTTGTTGCGCTAAGTTCCAGGTGTTTTCAAAATAACACGTAGTTTGCACCAACTGCAAACTACACCCCGTACTTATTGTTATATAATTATAAATATTCATAATACTACTAATAAATATGATTATAAATTTAAATCAATCCAAATTATTTCAAATGTCATATAGTTGGCCTTCTATTATGAATACAATCACATTAAAATTCTAGTAATATTATTATATTGAATGAATATAATTATATAAAAGTTGTTCAATTATTTACTATAATTATGTTAAAATTGTTATTGATATATTGAAATTTTTATCGTTTTAAATACATTAAAACATCACATAATTTTAATATATTAAATTGCTATGTTATTTAATAAATTGTTATTGTTATATAGATTATGTCATTTTCATATTTAGTATAGATTGTAATTTTAAATTAATATATTTATAACTTTAAAAAATATTAACAAATAACATATTGTTAATTTATTATTATTATAATAACTTATTTTATGCAACAATGAAAGTTAAATATAATTTTGAATTGTATTAAGTTGTTTTATAAAATGATGAAACAAGTTCTCCGTATTTTCATAGTTTTTATACAATAATGAAAAATCATAATGCAAATCACCACTATTTTTTTAAAAAAAATTTAAAAAACTAGATTTTTAAGAAATTATAGTGATTTTTTTTAAATTATTTTAGGCTGAAACCGTTGATCCAGCTGATGTGATGCCAATTTCACTTTATATGGAAAATTATTATATTTAATCTTATAATATAGAACTGTATTCTAATTTTTAAATTATTTTGATGTAATATTATAATATTATATTATAATTAATAATTATACTGACATCCAGCAAGGAAAACAACATCTTAATATTCATTTATTTTTACAAAATAATGAAAGTGTCTAATGCACTACTCCTAATTTCTTTTTGAAACTAAAAGAACACTATTTTTAGAGATTTATAGTGTTTTGTTTTGGGACAAAAATTGCCGATTCAGTCAATCCTCCGTTCCGATCCGATCCACCGATCCAACATGGGTATGGGTGAGGATGATTTGGGTTCCCGATCCGTTTTTTTAAACACTGGTTTTGAGAGATCAAGTTTTTCTACCTCAAACCACATTGTCTTTCCTCATCTAATCACCACAGAGATAAGGTGGTTTTCTTGTAGCCTTTTGTGGATCTCTTATTGGCCTTATTTTGGTTGATCTTTGTATGGGGTCTCAAATCTAACCTCTTTTGGGTTGATTTCTGGCAGCCCATAAACATTTCCAGCTGATGATTTTGAAATCTCAGTTTTGATCTCAGATCAAGCCTTTTGATCAAGGTTTGATCTCATATCTTCTTTAGGGTTTTCTTTTGATTCAATCTGAGTTTTGATCACATATAGAGGGTGCTAATGTGGATTGGGCCTTCTGAGAAGGGAGATGTGTTGGCGGTAAAACTTGATGGGGAAAAACTATCCAGATCGGTGTATTTCAGTATTTTTTTTTGAAGGAAAGGGCTTTTGGGGGTATGTTGATCAAATTGAATCACAACCTGCTCCATCCAACTCCAAAGAAACCTAACAATGGTAGGTAAACAATGCTAAGATTGTCTCGTGGATCCTAAGTTATGTGGATACAAATATTGGAATTCCAATCAAAGAATTTCACACTATGAAAGAAATATGGGAATATCTAGAAAAGGTTTATTAGAAATCAAATATTGCAAAATGATTCTAAATCGAGTGTGATATGTTTACTCATGTACAAGGCAAAAAGAATATCCAAGAATATTATGTTGGTTTCTTGAACTTGTGGACAATATATTACTACGTTAAGTGTGAAGGCTCTAATATTTGCTACATTAGAAGTTAAAGATAAATTATTAAAGGAAGGTGATGCAGTTTTGGATGGAGTTCTGCTCCAAATATGGGGTCGTTATGCTCCAAATATAAAGTTTGTCTTTGTGGCCCAACAAACTAGAGTAAAACCATCATGAAAGAACCGGTCTTCATTGTAACGCTATGAATGTAAAATATTGTATTCCTTCCATGGGGTTGCAAAATCCTGTTTGCTTCACAATTACTATTGCATGACAATAGAGTCTGATAATCTGGTGTTTCCATGCTGATTCTGGACCTTCCACTGGTCCCGTACTATAAAGTGTTTCACTATAGCATGACTAGAATTCAGTTTGGAGCTCAAGCAGGAACCGTGATGAGCGGGATTTGCGAATCAGGATTTGGATTCAGCAAGTTGTTAATTAATATTTTCGACAAATGTAAAAAATAGACACTTGATCAAAATAATAACAGATTATAATAATTATTTAAAATTGCGATTGTAACTGGCTAGACACTGGAAACAAGCATTGTGTTTTCCTGTTTCCTTGAGATCTCATAAATGAAACATGAAACTCGACGAATCTTGGTGGACTGGGCAAGTTCATAGTGAGGCTTGGCTGAGTCTCATTTACCTTTATTCCCATGTTTCTGAGTTGATGGGATTTAGGACTGGCCTGTTCTGAGTCAACTAAGAAAGTATGTAGTCATGAGTTTTAAATGCAGTAAATAAACCAATCCAATAGGACATGACTCTTGTATGGATATTATACTTCATATACCTTGGGGCCATTTGGACACCTGGAAATATATTGTCTGTGAAATATATTACGGGCGTAATATGTTACTGTGTAATACATTACCTTCAAATGGGTAGTATTTATATGTAACTTGGAAATACATTGCTACTGTTTGGCTATGTCGAGAAGAAATATGAGAAATGCATTACCATCCAAATATGAAAAATATGGTTATGTTTGGCTAACATGATTAGACTTTGATTTCAACATGATAAGTCATTGGAATAACATGATTTTATTGTGATAAGCCTTATTTTTATTTATTTTTTATAGAAGTCTTTCAAATGTCTCTCTATATATAATTTCAAATAAGCAATAAATTTATGATACCAAAATCAAAATCTTTATGGTACGAGTTAAAAATGGGAAGAAGTTTGATTAGTAAACTAGAAGGTTTGGTAATTGCAGTAGAAAATTTTGAAGCATTGGAGGAGACTGAAGAGGTATCTTATTTCAATTGAGCTTTTACTAATATCTTATGAGGATTATGTTGTGTGAAATTTTTTATTATGATTGTGTTGTGTAATTTCTCGTCGATTACCAATTATTATTTTTGTTTTTATACGAGAGCTGATGGCGGGCTACAACCCAAATTGGGGACCCAAACTGGGGATAGAGAGGGAAGAAGAAATTTTTTTATTATGATTGCAGTAGAAAATTGTCCCTCATCAATTTCTACAACTCTTCAAATCAATTTAGATTTCTTTTTACTTTCACTTACCAATTGGGGATAGAGGGATGTAGAAAGTTTTTGGGGATAGAGGGATTGTAGAAATTTTTTATTATGATTGCAGTAGAAAATTGTTCTTGTCCTCGTACACCTGTTCAAATCAATTTAGATTCCACTTTTCATATCCCACTTTCACTTTCTACTTACCTTAATAATTATACAATAATGTTTTTTTAAGCAAGGATAGGGTAGAGAGACACGCCCAAGATTTCCAAAGATTACCTGTCAACCTCTTAATAGATTTTCACCTTACCTGTCAACTTCCTAATAGATTTTTCACCCCTTACCGTGCTTAATGGATTTCGTGTTTTTTGGGGAAATCTCGGGTAATGTCTTTCCATTTCTTTACGTGTACCCTTCCTTGTAATCTATTGTCATGTAACACGTACCCAAACGGCCCCCTTGTGTACGCTCTTCTAATTGTCTGAGGACATCTGTGAAATTTTTTGTCCAGGTGATTGACATTAGTCATGCATGAATACGCATAAAAACCTAAGAGGAAAAAATCACAATTAACTTTACAGCATTCATGTTCGTCTCTCCAACCTTTTTAGTTTTCTGACACTCTCAACCTCAATAGTGGATGGCGTTCGAATGATATATGATACTTTTGGTGTTAACTTCCATTATGCAGTTAGTATTATTAATATTTCTGGTGTTTTTTTACTTACCCAAAAAAAATATTTTTGGTGTTTTTCCAGATTTGTGAATGCCCTGTATTGTTTAATCGACTGGAAGTTCTGAATCTTTCTGGAAATCGTCTAACAGATGCTTGTGCTTCCTACCTTTCCACCATTTTAGAAAAATGCAAGGGTGGGTTATATTCTATCTGTTGCTTTGAGCTGTTTTCTTATTGTTACCTTTAATCACATGTATGTGTAGTTCTTCTACAATTGATTTTTTCTTTTAAAACTAGAAATTTGTATTAGTAAGATGTTCCTGTTTATTACTTTGTTCTTAGATCATAGGTAGGTAGCTTCTCAATATGTAATATCCTAATGAACTGCTTATATTCTTTTAGCATTATATAGCTTAAGCATAGAAAGCTGTTCAATTACATCCAGAACAATTCAGAATATTGCTGATGGACTCGACAACAAATCTGGACTTTGGCAACTTTCTATTGGTAAGTGTATGCTTTCTTCTTCATTTTTCCTAGTCATATGTCTGATATTGTCACTCAGCTCTCCCATTAATATATACCTTTTTTATTTTTTGACTGCTTAAACAGGAAAGAACAATCCCATTTCTGGAAATGCTATGCGCTGTCTTTTGGACAAACTTTTGTCTTTAAAAAGGTCATGTTCTAACCCATCATCATAATATTCACTGCTTCTAGTTGGGAAAATTGTTTACTTATATTAAATAAGATGGCACTTTGCATCTCTCTAGATTTTCTGGACTTAATCTGGTTGGCATAAAGTTCACCAAGCCTATGGTTGATATCCTCTGCCGCTTTGCCAAATCCTCGTCAAGTCTCTCCTCATTGATGCTTGGCTGTACTTCTATTGGACTTGTGAGCATCTCTCTCTCTCTCTCTCTCTCTCTCCCCCCACTATATTTTGCATGCGATCTGCTATATTATGCACACTAACAAAAGTATTCTCTAATGACAATTAAATTTGTTGTGATAGGATGGAGCTTTAAAATTAACTGAAGCGCTGTCAAATGGAAGTCAAGAACTTGTGAAGCTTGACCTGTCATTCTGTGGAGTGACTTCTCATGATTTTGTACAACCGGTGACGAACATCGTCTCAATAACTGGTCTTTTACAATTGAACTTGAGTGGGAATCTCCTTGGGCAGCAGGTTGTGTTCTTTCTTATTTTTTCAATAACTTTTCCATTTCTATTACTTTTCCTATCGCCTTTTTCTTGCTCCAAAGGAACAGGGGAAAATTGGGATCTTTTTCATATGTTAACATGCACCTTCAATTCCTGCTGTACATACTTTACATATACCATCTAACAACGTTGGTTTTAGGAGTTTTTCCCTAGTACTGAGAATCAGAATATTTTAGGCAAATGGCTTAATACTCTTTCTTCTTGGTAGCGGTTATAGAAAACCAATTATCTGAAGCTCTCGGCGCGTAATAATAAGCTTCTGAAAGTAATAGGCTGGAGCCCCCACCCCCCCAAAAAAAGAGGCTTGTTTCCTCTAATTTTTTTAATTGGTCAGTTTGTTTTCTCCAATGTTAAAAAAAATGGATCGGTGATTTGAATCGGTCACAACCATACCTGTGTTGGATCGGGTGAATCGGTGTATCGGATCGGAAGACTCAATAATTTGTCTCAAAATGCTTTTAAAAATAATTATAGAAAAACTGTTCATCCTTTTCTTTTCGCTTGACTCGGTGAAGAATCGGTCAGACTTGGTGAAGAATCATTGGAATCGGCGATTCCACAAAAAAAAACGGCGAGTCTACCATTCTGGATCGAGTGAATCCCGGTTTTTTACCGGATTCGGAGCGGTCATGGTGATTCCTGATCTAGATCACTTGATTCAAGATCGGGTCACCGACTTTTTGAACACTGGTTTTTTCTAAGCCTTAAGTGTATGGTTCCATATTGCAGGGTCTAGGTGCCTTGGCATCCTTCCTTGTTAGTCCTCATTGTTGCCTGAGAGTTCTGAACCTCAACAACTGCAATCTCGGTCTCGCTGGGATTCTTCAAATTCATCAATCCTTGGCAGGTAATCAACAAGCCTCTCATTTTTGTAACATCCATAAAGGCAAGTTCAACTCTACACATGCTTTCCCATTTGTTGCAGTAAACAATTCCATGGAAGAACTTTATCTCGCTGAAAATGTGACTTTGACAAACGACATCTCTCTAAATGATCTTCCTAAAGAGAACCCAAGTTTAAATTGTTCTCATAGGAAGTTCAAACTTTCTCTCACTTCAACCAAGAGAAAAATAGCACTAGACAATCAACTAGGCTTACCAGAACAAGTTTCAGACATTAAGGGCCTTGAAGTTGCAGATAGTGAAGGTGATGAGAACCGAGAAGATGCATACCTTTCTGGTTTTGATGACAGTTGTGCTAGCTCTCATCCACCATCAGAGCTTGAAATGGTAGGGATGGAAGCAACTGAAGAACTATGCTCTAAAGAAATCAGTGGACAGTTCATCCAAGATCTTTCAACTGCCATTGCAATGGCAAAGACCTTACAATTGCTGGATCTTAGTGGGAATGGATTTTCCATGGAAGCTGTGGAGGCCATGCATTTGTCGTGGTCATTGAACTCAAGGTGTGGGGGATTGAGGCATGTGCAGGAGGGGATTGTTCATTTCTATGTTGAAGGTAGAAAGTGCTGTGGAGTTAGGCCGTGCTGTCGAAGAGATTGATTCACAGGCCGAACGATTATATGCTCCTACTTTTGTGGTGCATTTCATCCATGCCACTCCCTTGGGTAAAACCCATGTACGAGTATTATTTGGACCCCAAATTTCGGGATGTAACTTCCTCAACCCAACAATCAACATTAAAAGGTTTCACATGTGCATCTAGGGCTGCCACCGGGCTGGGCTTGGGCTGGCCAAAGCCCCTGACCTCTGCCAGACAAAAACCTGAAATACTTAATGGCTTGCACCGACCCGGCCCAAATATCTATTTTCCAGCCCCGACCCAGCCCAGCCTAAAGCTCTGTTGTAGCCTGGGGCTGGGGCTTGGCCCAACTTGGGTTTTTTTTTTGCTCATTTAAGATCTATCTCTCTTCAAAATTATTTTACAGGAGTTGAGCTTTAAAATAAACAAATTATTTCATAAAAATCAAATATACTTTAAATCTTTGATGTAGGTTTTGAGGGAGAGAATGTCCTAGGGCAAGAGGGAAGAAAGAGTCGAGGCTATAAACAATCAAATTTGAGCCTATCTCAAACATTTCACTAGAAGATGTTGCTATGATGTTCAAATATCTTCAAATTGATCATCTCGACATCAACATGCACGGACATGAGAAAAATTGGATTTCGAGTTTTTGCAAATGGTGTATTTTGTGATGTATTTTTTGACCGTCAATTTTGAATATTTTCAAGTTTTCATAGATCTGATGATCTCTACTATTTATGAAGCTTTAAACTTATAAATAAATATAAAAATATATTTTAAGGCTATTACAAAAGATTTTTGGTGGTGAAACTGTATTTCTCGATACTATTTGAAGGTAAGCGCCAATTTGATTATTTAGAGCCTATTATCTATACAAACCGTACCTATACATATTTTGTTAGGGTGCAGTTGGCATATATGGATGCATCGATAGCTGTAGAGGTAGGTAAGGTGCACTTTTAAATTTTATCATGGTCTATAATTTTGCTATAAAATGATCGTAGGATTATATTAAAATATATTTTTATATCTAATTATAAAATTTTAAATTTAAAAAATGGTCAAAATCAAGTAGATATATAAACATATGAATATATTGAAAATAGATGCTGTAAATAATATGTTGTAAAATGTACTATTTTTTAGACTTAAAATCTTTTTATTTTATGGTCATATATCATCTCGTTGTCGAGATGATCAATCGAATGGTTTTTCAACATTAAAACTATTTTTTTGGATAGATTTTTGAAGTGCATCCGTAATTCTATATTATAAGATCCTTTTCTTATATAAGCTTTTTCCATTTAGTTAAGTCGTCTATAGCTAAAGCAGAAAGATATGTTCAGTCCATAACCACGGGTGGCAAAGTATTATTTCAGGCAAAGGCAATCAAGGTGGCGGGTACCACAACGAGAGGTTCATTCTCACGAGTCGAACGTTAATATGGGAAAACACTTACGAGTACTCGCACTCATGATTGCATTTTTTTACAGTATTGTCCATATGGTTTATTACCATTCAAAGTCCATGTTTGAATTTTAATATTTTTTTATAAATTAGATTCAATTGAAATTTGTAGTAGTGTATATGTAAGCTAAATAAAGTATAAAAAATGAATCTCAAAAAATAAAATGATGAAAATGCCCTTATAATTTTCATAAGTCTAATTTGCTTATATTTATTATTTATATTATTTTATTTGAGTGTGAACTTTTGAGGCATACACATCCACAAAATTTTAGGTTAATTTGATTTATAAAAAATTATTAAATTCAAACATTATTAAGTTAATTTGATTTATAAAAAATTATTAAATTCAAACATTATTAGACAATCACAATTATTAAATTCAAACATTATTAGACAATCACATGTTGAAAATAGGGAAGAGGTGCTTGTCTAAAATCCGAGGTATTGATGGCAATGTTGTTGGACTGTTGATCTTAGAGAGGTTGGGTAAATGATTGAGAATATTTTATTTCTCTTTATCTCTCAATGGCTATGAAACTTTAATTTATAAAGGGATGAGAGGAGGTTGTTTTTTTTCTTTTCTACAATATTTGAAAAGTGGTCATCAATACATGAGAGATGATGATTTATCCACTATCCATTGGAAAAAAGGATTTTTTCTCTCTAAAAAACTTTTAAAATAAACATTAATTAATGTATAATATTTTTAGAAAAAGATATTAACTAAATAACAAAAGAAATATGTAGCGTATGTGAGGCACCATGGCCACATGCATGTACCAACATTGTGGGTGTTTGAAAAACTTTAGATGGTGACGATCCATGAACGAAATTATGTAGAGATTGACTAATGAGTGTTTTTTAAGTATTTTATATATATATATATATATATATATATATATATATATATATATATATATATATATATATATATATATATATATATATATATATATATTGTATAGATCCTAAGCTCTAAACAATCAAATTAGTGCCTGCCTTCAAATAGTGTTGAGAAATGTGGTTTCGATGTTGGAAATCAAATTAGAGCCTACTTTGAAATATATTTTTATTTTTATTTACAATATTTAAAGCTTAAAAAATAGTGTAGATCGACAGATCTATGAAAACTTGAAATCTTGGAAAATTGACAGTTCAAAATGGGTTATAAAATACACTACTTTCAAAACTTGAAATCCATTTTTTTTTTCTCATGTCCATACATCTTGACGTTGAGAAGATTAATTTGAGGACATTTGAGTATCGAAACAACCTCTTCTAGTGAAATTTTTGAGGTAGGTTTTAATTTGATTGTTTAGAGCCTCAGCTCTATATAACTTTTCCTAGATATATATATATATATATATATATATATATATATATATATATATATATATATATATATATATTCAGTTTTACATAGATGTCTATCTGATTCATCGTTTTTTTTTTTCTCATTAGTTTGGTATTCCAAGTTTCAAACTATGTTGAAGTCAATTTTTGCAAAGATATAATGTGGTATTGAGAATACCGAACATATTCGTGCCCTTAATGAAGTTTGGTACTCTTAAGTACCGAACATAAGAGAGAGACAATAGCTCAGTAGTGAGAGTACCGAGTGTAACGTTTTCAAGAATAAATTTGTCTAATATTAGTCATTACTTTCTAATATAGTATTAATAATCCATTTATTGTTTTCGTTTGTAGCCACAACCCTCAAGGAAGAACATAGGGTAGGTAGGATGAAAATGCCCTTGTGGTCAAGAGTACCTTGTAGCGTCATTTTTAAACAAGATTTTTGTTGGGGGCGAGGCCAATCTTGCGTATGGAGGCCCAAGCTAACTTTTGTTTTACATTAAAAACCGGTCCGACACATGAAATATTAGGCAGGATTTAGTTTAATACTATAAGCCGGTTTAACATAACCGGCTTTTCATTTTTTGCGATTGAAGTCATTCCTATACTCACAAGTGCATGACATGCGTACATGGAATGGCCTTGCCGTTTATACAAAATTTAAAAATGAGGCCAGTCCGGCATTTCAAGCATCAGACCGATTACATCATCTAAAACCCATTTAAAATCCGAAGTGCCTGACCAGACTCGCTTTTAATAAAACCCTTGCTTAAAAACAAGGCTACAAGGCATGACTAGAGGGATATTTTCATCATCAGATACTCATCGTCCTTACTTGAGGAAGTATGGGCAAAAGAAAAAAGTAAATATATTAAAGTCTGATACAAGGGGGTGTACGTAATTTCCTCTGAATTTGTTTAGTATTCAACTTTATTAAAGGCAAAGAATATGTTCACAATCTCAGTACTGAACAATATTTTTTATCAAACCACGTTCTAGGAGTACTGAACTAACATTGCAAGTTTAAGCACTCTATTTCTTACACCTCTCTCATTATGCTGACGTGGATCGTGCGGTTAAGAACTAGTCGGTCTACTAATCTCACTCGCTCTCTCAAATCATGATTATCAAGAGGGATTGCATATTATGAGACCATTTATCTTTGTTACAAGAAGGTCATAATTACTCTTAACTATTAGAGGTAAAATTAGATGGTTTAGAGTGTGTCACGATATTGATAATTTTTTTTTGAACTTTGAGTGTAATTAATGACACTTTTATAGCCATCTGATTTGAAATGTAGTTGACAAAAGTGTTTGTGAGCTCTTTGTACCAAAAGTAAATAGTTTTTTTATATATATTTTTCCTTATCATGCTCCCATATCTATATGAGTCAACCGACTCATATGTGGCTCCCCTATTAAACTATTTTAAAAATAGAGTTTAATCTAAAATTTAGGTTAAGATGATCATAAAAATGAATTTTTTTTGATATTAAAATATAATTACAATATTCAGCATATAAAACCTGCCAGTTTTTTTCATCGTCGTTGGTGAGGCAGCAGGCTCTTGCACGTGCCTATTCGTGAACTACTTTTCCCTACAAGAATACCCCTACTCCATGAGTCCACATTCCTACCTCGTTGACTAGATTGACTTGATAATATCGGGTAGACCCATGCCACCAACCAACTTAGCCCACTTTATCTGACCAATTGGGCTCAGTTTTAGTCTCAGTAGTCGCCATGAATCATACGACTTGTGGACTAGCAAAGGTCTAGTAAAAGTCAGGGTCACTGCAATAGTGTGCAGATGCATGATAAAGAGATACATTGACTAAATGCAATGCAAAAGAGAAAATTAAACCTTCTTGACGTATATAAATGTCATAAGCTATCAGTAAAAGCAAAGGGACGCGGTTAGCATGCGGCCAAGCCCGCACATGTAGAAATGCGGGCTTGGTAACTAATATATGTTTTAAATATAATTTGATTTTAATTTTTAAAGAATATATAATTTTTAACACGAAGATCATGAATATAAAAAAATAAATAAATTCTGAAAAATTATATTAAAGAAACATTTGAACTGCTAGTTACCATTGTTTTTAGATGGACCACATACTTGCATCCGTCGGATGCTTTGTACCTCTGAACCGCATATTGTTCAAATGCGGTCCAGCCCGGAAGAAACAATAAAAAAGAGAGGCACTCCAAAATAGTGTCTAACAAGTGCAATGGCGGATTCCATGCCATGGTGGTACGATTGTGCTGCCCTTCTTCTAGTACTCTTTGTTGCACCAATACAAGAGGAGTGCCATGCGCATGAACCTCGTGCCTGATCCGTTTCGGTTTCCGGTGATCGGGAACTTCTACCAGTTAGTAAGTAGGCCGCCCATGGAGCTCTAGAGGACTTGTCGTTAAAGTATGGGTTCATAATGTTTTTGAAGTTTGGCAAAGTCCCGACCCTTGTCATCTCTTCCCGGGAGATGGCCAAAGAGGTTAAAAACTCACGAACTATCTTTCGCCCAACGCCCACGCTTTTGCAATGGGTGGCAAAGACCTCGGTCTGTCACCATACGGCATCTTATACCTCGGTTTGTCACTTCCCTTGGATCCAGCACCAAAGAGAGAGAAAATTTTTCAGAGAGAGAAACTATCCCTAGTCTACCCTAGTCACGTGGCTTTGTTCTCTCTCTCTTCTTTCTTTCTTTTCTCCCTTCACTCGTTGCTTGCTCTGCGCAGTAACCCGTGCCTGCGACAAACGCGCGGTCCCGTTTCTTTCCCCTTGCATCTCTAGAGTAAACGCAGCAAACCTGCGACACCGCATAGCATGCCGCTATTCGACGTACACTCGACTCAATACCTTTCACAGTCAGCCTAAGAGTTTCAACCCTCAGGCCATCGCTTTAACTTCCTCTCCGTACAGTTGAGTTGAGCTGTGAGATATTTTGAATCACTAGTCAAGAGAGTTCTAACCCTTCGGTTGCCTTGATCAACCGAGGGCGTAGTGCTTGCGTGCATAGGGAGAATCTTGTGACCATTTCTCCCCACGTCCTATTTCTTGCCAGCCAACCTCTCGTTTGAGTGAACTTTTATAGAGTATTATTGACGAATCCGCATTACAATTTTCAGCGAAAGGGAACGGAGCGACGTGTTAAAGCTTGAGGAGAGTTTGTGTCCAAACCGCGATGGCAGACAGCTGGAGGGCTTCGTAATTGTTCTAAGAGAGCGAACTGCCTGGGTGTGTCCCAAACCCCAAACGACGAGGTAAGCACCTAAAATGCACCCCCGTTGTAAAATTTCTTTCTTTGTTGGTTCATATCTGCACATTGGAGGAGAGCACGCGTGCGCACACTCACTCACAAACGTGTAGCGCGCGTGGACCCTCCACGGTTGTTTGAGAGAGAATTTTATCCCGCCGCCCGTGCGTGAAAAAATGAAGTCCGACCACTCCTATTTGATACTTAGGTCCATAGACCTTGATCAAACCACATCTCCATCTGTTTTACTACCTTAAATAGTTCACACAATCACAAGGAGGCACAAGAATACAAGGTATTAAAAGGCTGACTCTTTCAAACTTGTTAGCACGTATCAACTAATGTCCATGCACTTCATACATATGCACAAAACCAGCCAAGATATAATCAAAGAAGCGAAAAGGATAATGAATAAATTAATAATCTACATGTTAAGATTACATATTTCCTAAAAATTAGGATTAAATTCTATTTCAAAAACAAATTATAAAGGGGCCCGCATTTCTACATGTGAGTCTATGGACTCATAAAAACCGTGTCCAATTATAAATTAACATGTCTGGCAGTGGACTTGGTCTTAGTAGTCGCCATGAATCATACGAGTAGTGGACTTGCAAAAGTCTAGCAAAAGTTAAGGTCACTGCACAATTGTGGAGATGGAGAGATACATTGAGCAATGCACTGCAAAAGAGAGAATGAAACCTTCTTGATGTATATAAATATCAGAAGCTGCACCTCTAGCATCTATCACTAAAAGCAAAAAAGAGAGGCATTTCAAACAGCGTCTTAAAAAGGGCAATGGCGAATTCCCTCCCATGGTGGTATGATTGTGCTGCCCTCCTTCTAGCACTATTTGTTGCCTCTTTGTTGCACCGATACAAGAGTGCCAAGCGCATGAACCTCGCGCCTGGTCCGTTTCCGTTGCCGGTGATCGGGAACTTCCACCAGTTAGTAAGTAGGCTGCCCCATCGAGCTCTAGAGGACCTGTCATTGAAGTATGGGCCCATAATGTTTTTGAAGTTTGGCCAAGTCCCGACCCTTGTGATCTCTTCTCCGGAGATGGCCAAAGAGGTGTTAAAAACTGACGAACTCTCTTTCGCCCAACGCCCACTCTTTTGCAATGGAAAATATTTTTTTAATGGTGGCAAAGACCTCGGTCTATCACCGTACGGCATGTTCTGGAGGCAGCTAAGGAAAATGTGTGTGCTTGAATTATTCAGCAACAAGAGGGCGCGAGAGATTCAGAGAGTGAGGGAGGATGAAGTTGCCATCCTAATTAGATCGATTGCCTCCTCAACTGGGCCGGTGAACCTCTATGGCTTGTTGCTTTCTTTAACTAACAATGTCCTATGCAGAGCAGTAATTGGGGATGAGTTCTCGGAGCGCAGGGAGCATGGTGGTTTTAGGCTTGCGGAAATGCTGGACGAGTTGCAGGACATCCTTGGTGAGTCGAACATTGCAGACGTTTTCCCATCTATCGAATGGATCAATGTCTTCACTCTTCAGTACTGGCGAACTAGGAATTTGTTCCATCTAATGGACTCTTTCCTTGATTCTGTAATTGAGGAGCATCTTGGGCCGACTCATGGTAGAATTCGCATGGACTTTCTCGACACTCTGCTCCAGATTAAGGAACGCGGAGACATGGAATTCCCACTTACTCAAGGCATTATCAAGGTTCTCATTCTGGTGGGTGTTCTTTTTTTTTTTTGGTTAATTCGATAGGGAAGAATGCCCCTACCTGTCTTTTTGAAATAGTTCAGGACTTCGTTTTTTTGAAGATTTCACTGGGAATGGAAACCACGGTACGGTGACTGAGATAGGGGGTGCTACAATGGCAACCCTAATAATAGAAAGCACACGCCTTATCAATGTTCAAAAACTCCTTCCAACTTTTGAGACTTATCCGAGTTAACTTGAGCATCTTCAGATTTTATTGTTCGAAACTTCGATGGGGCCGAGTTTTGTAGTCTTCAAATTAAATATACCTAAATCAAAACAAAAAATGTGATGTGTTTCCCTGTTTAGACTAATTCTAAAGCTTTTGGCCCCCTTTCTTTTTTCTTTTTTAATTTATTTTACAACTAATTTTCCAACATTATTCTGATGAACGCCATGCTTCTGTTGCTGTTAACAGAGGGGAACTTTCAAACCTTGGAATGACCTTCTTTTGTGTTCACAGGATATGTTTGCTGCGGGAACCGATTCATCATTAGTCACTTTGACATGGGCCATGTTCGAACTCATCAAGAATCCGAGAATTATGGAGAAAGCTCAAGAAGAAGTTCGAAATGTCGTTGGCCAGAAACAATCGGTAGAAGAGAGCGACCTACCTAAATTGACCTACCTCAAATGCATAATAAAGGAAACCTTTAGGCTACATCCAACTGTACCGATTATCGCTCGAGAATCAATTGAGGAATGCCTAATTGGTGGGTACCATGTGCCTCCTAAAACAAGGTTACTGGTGAACACATGGGCAATAGGAAGGAACGAGAAGATCTGGGAAAACGTCAACATCTTCGAACCAGAACGATTTGATGGTAGTAACATCGACTTTAGGGGACACAATTTCGAACTCATCCCATTTGGTTCGGGGCGAAGAGGATGCCCTGGTATATCATTTGCAATGGCTACTGTTGAACTGGTTCTAGCACAGCTCCTATTTTTCTTTGATTGGGAACTCCCAAATGGCGCCAAACGAGAGAATCTTGATATGATGGAGCGGAGTGCGTGCCTCATGTTGAGAAAATCTGATTTGAATTTAGTTGCAAAGCCTCATTATCCCATCCCTTCCTCCATTGCCATTACTAAACCTGCTGCGGCCTAAGCATGATCTAACTTCTATGTATCTCTTGAGAATTTTATTGTCATATTAAGCCTCTGTTATTCTTCTTTCACTTGGGATTGAGTAGAAAATGTATTGAGGGTATCATGCAATCTTTTGCATGGTTTAGCCCATAAAGATAAGGGTACATTATAAGAAAGTAAATCATACGGTACTAAATTTACATGGTGTTCGGAGTTCTTGATGTTCCATTTGTAATTCCACAAAAATTGGTCAACTTTTGCAGTTTGCAAGAACTTTTCTTTATGGAATGTGCCATTTCCATTTAAGGAAAGTTACGTATAGGCCCCCATTTTCATTCCAATTTCACTGTAGCACCCAACGGGTTCCTCTTTCTTTCTTTCTTCTTTCTTTCTTTCTTTTTTTATTTTTTTATTTTCTTAATATATCTTTGGCAAAAATATCATTGGATTCCCTCTCTCCCATATGCCATATTTTTCACTTTTTTTTCATTAAAATTGCCACTAACAATTTCCTTATAACAAAGAATAAAATGCTCCAATATGCTTCCCCACTAACTAATTACGTTACGACCACTGAACAAGCTTGGTTGACGAACATAGTTTATGCACCGCTAATGTAGTAGCTTGTCGAGCATTTGACAAACTAACACCATATTTTTCACTTTTTTACCATTAAAATTGGCATTAAAAATTTCCTTATAATAAAGAGTAAAAGGCTCGAAGTTAAAAAATAAATAAAGTTAACCATACATATCAAATGGTAATAGGCATGAGAGAGGTAGGGACCCTAGGGATGGCAATGGACCCGACCAGACCCGCTACCCAATGGGTAGACCTGACCTCGGGTTCGGGTATGAGTCCAATTTCTGGACGCGACGGGTCGGGTTTGGATCCAAAACCTGGACCCGAATACTATTCGGGCCCCGGTCCAGCTGGTCCTGACCTGTACTCGTAAACTGTTGGAAATAAAATACTTTATTTTAAGCCCTATTTGTTTGGGTGTATTAATGATTATATACAATAAAAACTCGTAGTCATCTTTAGCTAACGACAAATTAGACGGCTTGAAATCTAATGGTACGTAATTGTGATCTTGTTGCTAATAATATGTATGTATGATAATAAAATATGGGCAAAAAAAAAAAACGAAGCTCATAGTCATGGTTGGTAATGGACCCGACCAGACCAGGGACCTGGCGGGTATGGTATGGGTCAAATATTTGGACTTGACGGGTCGGGTCCAAGTCCAAAACCTGGACCAGAACACTATTCACGTCTATGTCCGGGACTTGTCCCATACCTGATCCGTTGCCGCCCCTGATTTTTTCAAGAGAGATGGGTTGGGGCACGAGAAAGGCACAAAGACTACTTTTTTTTTTTTTAAGAGAGTTACGGTGTGTTTTGCCATTAGGAGAGAGAAGATCCATGGAGAGATGGACGAAAGTGTTCGGTGAGAGTTATAAAAGAGGGAAGAGATGAAAAACTACAAATTTGGTATAAGAAAATTGTCAATGGTAATTTTTTTTAAAAAATAATAGTGGGGAAGGGGATCATTGGGTCTGGCTATATTTTTGCCAAAGATTTAATGCAGCCTGAAATAAAATAATGGCGAAGAGCTGCTCTGAAATTGGAATGAAAATCACACGAAATTTTTCTCATTATTGTTATTTTTGGGAATAAGCTTTTTTTGGTAATTAACTAAGAGAAAATGTTATATTTATTGTGTTCAGCTTCCTACTTCTCACACTTGTTTGAATTCATTTTTCTATTAGATGTCCAAAGTGGATGAGTGGGGTACTCAAAATCAGCCAAACAATGCCCAAAGTCATTCAAAATTGATGGGTTTTGAGGGGAGGAAAGAGCATGGTAGATGAGTGGGGTATGACAGCCTCTATCAAAATCAGTCAAACAACGCCCATGGTCATGGTCATGGTCATGGTCAGTTTGAGTGGAGATGTCAAATGAACCGCCCTTTAACTGAGAATGTCACTTTCTTTGCGGCGGCTTCATTTCAAGATTTGAATGATAGAAACTTCGATATTGAAATCCATCCATCCCGATTCGGAGGATAGCCATCAAGGTTCCGATTTCAAATTTGAATACGTGGATACAAGATGTTAAAATTGTTAAATTGTATTTTCTAGAAATTATATTAACTTTTTATTTTATTTTATTTAGAGTGATGTAGTGAGTGTTATTTGTAATTTTGTGTAATGAGAAGTTGTGGAACTAATAAGTGGTTGGTAGGTTTCTTTTAAATACGTAATTATTGCAGTAAAAAAGTAGTTGTTGTAAGCGGGTAGTTGTAATAATTTTAGTTGTAGGAACCTCTATTTCAAAAAGAGGTATGTGGTGGGAAATGTGGTTATCTTTTGTGACAAGTGTAACACCTTGGTGTACTCCATTTTCAGTTTTTTTAATGCAAGTTTTTCTTCCACTTAATCTTGGTTCTTCTTTTTCTTTTTATTTGCTTGTGAGTCTTCGGCTAGTGTGGCATTGTCACACTAATTGAGAAGCAGATTGTTCCGATGTTGTGGAATTTGTCTTTCTCTACATGGTATCAGAGAAGATTGGTTTTTCTTAAGATGAATTTGGGTAGAAGGATGACTGGTTTTAGCATTGAGTTGCTCAACCAATCAAACTATAAGATATGGAGGTCATATATGGAGTCTTAACTTGTTGGTGAAGACTTGTGGGAAATTGTCGGTGGAAATGATAAGGATGCTCCCACACTAGAAATATTGATACACTCAAATCAAAGTGTTCTTTCCATTTCCCAATTTTTTTTGAAGATCAAGAATATTTGTTCGGGGATTTCTCTTCTTGATCTGAAAGAACTCATTTCGGAGGCCTGAATGATGCGGCACATCATTCGTGGTCTAAAGAGGGTGTATACTCCCTATGTTACTTTTATTCAAGGGTGGGTTGGACAACCATCTTTAGTAGAGTTTGATAAACTTCTTACTTCACAAGAATCTTTGGCCCATCAAATGGATAGATTTTCGATTTCAAGCAGTGATCGAGATGCCTTATTTACTAGCAACAACAAATATTCTCATAAAAGTAAAGGTTCCAATGATCATGATGATGAAAAATTGTCCAGTAAAGGTGATGAAAACTGAAAATATGTCAAGTGCTATCCGTGTGGTAAACTTGGACATATAAAAAAGAATGCCATGTTAAATTGAAAGGAAGAATGTAGCTAAGAACGAAAGTGAACCAAATTGTGATGAGGAATGGGGAAAATGTTTCTTGGCTGGTACCACAACGGTTGATGCATTAGTTTATATTAATTTTGAGGATGATTGGATCATAGATTTCGATTGTAGGCATCATCTCACTAGTGATGGTTCTAAGTTCTCAAGCTTTCGAGATTACAATAGCAATGATACTATCATTCCTGCTGATAATTCCATTCATCATGTGGAAAAAGAATGAGTCGTCACTATTAATGGGGATGGAGATGATTGCATCACACTTGAGAGCATGTTCCAAGTACTGGGTAAGAAGAAGAACCTTTTCTCTATTGCCAATGCTGTGGATTCGGGTCAATATGTTTTATTTGGGCTTAAAGACGTAAAGTTCCTAAAGAACATTACAAGTTTGAAGGCGGATGTTGTTCATACAGGTAAAAGAAGCTAAAGATTTGTTTATTTTATCATCTACCATGTCACATGTTCATAAAATGAGTACAAATGATGGGGCTTCAATTTAACATGCTAGATTGGGGGATCTTAGCATGGACAAATTGAAAGTTATGGTGCTGAAAAATTTGGTAAATGGATTGCCTAAACTGAGTACATTTGGTAAAAGTGAAGCATGTGAAGGGGGTCAATGTGGTAAAGCACATCGTCTTCCATTTGACAAGTCCTTTTCAAAGTGCAAGGCCCCATAGGAGCTTATCCATAGTGATTTGATGGGACTTTGTGTTACACCTTTATATTCTTCGCTACATGTTATTGTTTGTTGATGACTTTACAAAATATACATGGATTTATTTTGTAAAACAGAAATCAGATGTGTTTTCAAAATTCAAGGAGTTTAAGAAGACTGTTGAAGGACTGATCTAGAAGAATAAGAGATCGAGAACTGATCTAGAGAATGATATGATCATGATAAGGATTAACATGATATATTGTAATCTCTTCGTATGGTAATCCTTTTCATATATGTACATATTTATTGTAATCACATCTTTGATTGAGTCAATCAATGATGTGCACATAAGTATTATAAATGGAACCCATATCCCTCTCTATGGGTGTGGAGAATTTTACATAAAGATTTTCCTCTAAAATTCTTCATGATATCATAGCGTCATTTCCAATAAATCACCCACGCCTTTGCTAATTTTGTTCTCTCTCTAAACTCTCTGCTAATTTTGTTCTCTCTAAACTCTCTCTTGCCTATGTGTTGGTATGCAGTTGGTGCACTTTCTATAGGATTGGTAGGTCTATTTCTCTCTCTACACCCCAATCTCAAAATTGGTGCTCTTTCTCTCTCTACGTCCCTCTCTCAAGCATGGTGGGCCTTTCTCACCAATATATGTAGGTACACAACTAAGGTGCTATTCTCTTATCTCGTGGTTGGATATCCTTCTAACCTCTATGTTTCTTATTGAATCTCATTGTCTCGACTCACCAGAGCTATTGTAAGAAGACTTCTTACTTATAAATTTTCTCTCTCTTTTTATGCTTGATAAAGGCACCCTGAATAGGGTTTGTACATCTCAATCTCCTCTTTCTCTCTTTGTGACAGCCCCGGTAAACAAAGTTTTGTGACTTCTATCTCACCAATATTTTCTCTCTCTAAAGTCTATGTTTTTTTATTGAATCACACACTCTCTCTTCCTCCTTACCTCTATTCTCTCTCTTTCTCCCTTGAAAGTGAAAACCTCTTAACAAAGTCAGCACGATATCTTCCCTAGCACTTCTTCCAATTTCAATAAACATTTTGAAGTCCCTCCAAACCATTTGTTCAAAAAAAAAAAAAAAAATTCTCCCTTTCCTAAAAAAATGGGAAGGCTCTAAAAGGTTACTAAACCCTACCCTACTTGTTTTCTATTTCTTACTTTTATCTTGCCTCCATCTATCTAATTTCAAAACCTTCTTCTTCAACTTATGACAATCAAGTTCTTCAATGACAATTTTCTACTATGGAAAGGCCAAATTATTCCTATTGTTAGAGGCCAAGGAATCATGAGACACCTTGATGGTTCTAAACCAGGGCCTCCTAAATTTCTCCTCTCAGATAACGATGCTCCAAATCCAGAATATGAATAGTGGTACACTCGTGATCAACTCATCATAGCATGAATCAACTCTATGTTATCCCTTGATATTCTGACACAAGTTCTTGACATTGCCACTGTAAAAGATCTCTTGTCTACCCTTCATGATTCCTATGTGCCACAATATGAGGTGCGATTGATTCATCTTCGCAGTGAGCTTCAAAGTTGCACATGTGGGGCACAATCTATTCAAGAGTATTTAAATAAGATGAAATCTCTTTTGATTAATTGGCAATTATAAGGAAAAAGTTCGCTATGTTTTACGAGAACTTGGTGAAGAATAAAAAATGTTTGTTACTTCAGTTATGACTTGACCACCTCTCCCATCGTATACATCTCTCCACCCTCTCCTACTTGAACATGAGTTGTTTTTCAATCTTTTACTTATGGAAAATAGTGACTCAACCATTACATTTGGACATAAATATGAGGTTCTCTATACATCCTCTCAAATGCCAAAAGGGAGAAGAAAATGACAAGGTCGTGGAAGATGAAAAGGACTTGGTCATGACAATATTAGTGGTGCTCAAGGTGGTCCACCACACTATGCAAGACGAGGAAGCTGACTTTTACCAACACCACCAACACATCTTATGAATAGGACCGTTGCTAAATCTTGTCAAATATGTGGTCGTATAAACCATCTTACTCTTCAGTGCTATTATCGCTACTCTTGACATTACTCTCAAGACAACCCTAATACTTTGACTTACTCTCTCGGATCTATATGTCTCACCACACCCCCTGATGTAAGTTGAATTATGGAAACTGGACTTACAAATCATGTAGTTGATAATTCAAGTACGCTTGTTGATGTTATTCCCTATAATGGTTCATGTCGTATCAATATGGGTGATGGTTCCCTAGTTCCCATCTCACATATTGGTACTCCCTCTGTTGCTTCGTCCATGGGTTCCCTAGAAATACCTAATATTTTTCTTGCTCCTAAATTTCAGAAAAATGTCATCTTTGTATCTCAATTTTTGACTAATTTAATTGTTCCTTCTTTTTTACATCCGTTGCTATTTTGTTAAAGGATCTTCGGTCCGGAAAGGTCCTTGCTAAAGGAAAATATTGGGGAAATCTCTATTCTCTTGTCCACATATACCTGCTCAAAATGGTGTGGTAGAGCAAAAACACAGACACATCAATAAATTTGGATTGTCTTTAATATTTCATAATGGGATACTGATGCATTTTTGGAGTGAGGCATTTCATACAGTTATGTTTGTTATTAATAGGTTACCCACCTTTGCTAATCCAAACAACATGTCCCCATATCAAATGCTCACAGGAAGAGCTCCTGATTATTCAAGTTTTATTACTTTTGGCTACATATGTTATGTTTATATTGATAAATCTTTAGGGCATCTGTAAAGGCCGATGAATGTGAGTTTGTTGAGTATAATGACAAGCATAAAGGATATCGATGCTACTCTCTTGTTAGCGGAAAGCTACAGGTTTTTCGTCATGTGACATTTGATGACGGACGATTCTACAAGGAAGTAAAGAAAATTTGGCAGAAGGATGACTCATAACCTTTACCTTCTTTCATTATATTGCTGCCGAGGACACATTATCTGTTAGATCTCAATCATTGCTACAAAGTAGTTCCGAGTCCTTGATAGATGTAGCTATAGTACCGAGTGGTGATGACAATATCAGTCCCTCCATAGAAAGTATTTCAAGTACACCAACCACAATTATCAGCCACGTCGATCCTCTAGAGATGTTCAACCACGAAGGTTCTTTTCGATAGAAGATTGAGCATCATATGGTGAACACTCCGCTGAACATTATTTATTTCTCATTACACTCACTAAACATACAGAACCAGGTACCTACAAAGAAACCACAAAAAACCCCAAGTGGATCGAGGCAATGAATGAGGAATTGCTTGCTCTTCATCAAAACTACACTTGGGATCATGTACCTAGACCAGAAAACAAGAATGTTGTCGAATGTAAGTGGGTTTATAAGATCAAGTACAAGACTGATAACACTATCGAACAATACAAAGCGAGATTAGTGGCAAACTGTTACAATCAAAAGTATGGGTTGGACTATGAAGAAACCTTTAGTCCAGTTGTGAAGATTAGCAATGACTAATCTCTGTGGTTGGAGATTACATTATTTAGATGTCAAAAATGTCATTTTGCATGATCATCTACAAGAAGAAGTTTATATGGAGCAACAATTGGGGTATGGAGAATCCAAATGGTCTGATCTTATGTGTAGATTAAAGAAGTTAATATATGGTCTCAAACAAGTCCAACGAGCTTGGTTTGAAAGCTTTTGCAAAGCTCTTCTTACAGGGATTACTCTAGAAGTATTGCAGATAACTCCCTATTTTTTTTTTTAAAAAGGATGAAAGCGGGTGATGGTGATTCTTTATGTTGATGATATCATTGTAACATGGAATGACGAAGACGGAATAAAGCAACTAAAAATAATGCTCGAAAAATAATTTGCTATGAAGGATCTTGGAAATCTAAAGTATTTCTTAGGTGTTGAAGTTGAGATTACGAGATAAGGTATAAAATTGATACAACACAAGTATGTATTGGATTTGTTACAAAAATTTGGAATGAGTAATTGTAAACCATCACCAACGCTAATGATCACAACAAAAAAATTATCTGTTAGAAATGGTGTTCATGTTCAAGATCCAGAAAAGTATAGAAGTCTTATTGGTAGTCTACAATACCTTATATTCACTTGATTATATGTCACCTATGATGTCAATCAAGTATGTCAATTTATGCATGATCCTCATGAGATGCACATCATAGTAGCTAAAAGGATTCTCCAATATGTGAAGGGTACCCTGAGTGGTGGTCTTTATTTTCCCATTGGTGGAAAATATGTTAACCTTATTACCTATTTTGATGGAGACTGAGCTAGAGATCTCGATACAAGAAGGTCGGTATCTGGATTGAGTAGTAAAAAGTAAATGATTGTTTCACGCTCAAGTTCAAAAACAGAATATCGAGCAAGGTCTTTTGCAGTTGATGAAATCACTTGGTATTGCCACATTTTATCAGAATTGGGTATAAGAATTTAACATGCAATTCTTCATTATAACAATCAAAGTACAATAAAGCTTACCGTTAATCCAGTTCTTCATATACGACACATTGAACTGGATTGTCATTTTATTAGAAAAAAGGTTGAAAGTGGAGAGATTACTCTTGATTATGTTTCCACTACAGAACAACTTGCTGATATTTTCACAAAAGGTCTTCTTACATCACAACATCGTTCAATAACAAACAAGTTGTCCATATTTCACATTGACAATAGTTTGAGGGGGAGTAATAAAAATGATAATAATGATCTAGAGAATGATAATGATCTAGATTGATACAATTATGATCAAGATTAACATGATATATTATGGTAATTTTTTTCATATCTGTACAGATTCGTAGTAATTACATGTTTGATTGAGTCAATCAAGGATGAGTACATAAGTATTACAATAGAACCCATATCCCTCTCTATAGGTGTGGACAATTTTACACAAATAATTTCCTCTAAATTTCTTCATGCTTGAGCCAAGTAACTTGAGTGGACTCGGCTGATCAATGGATAGCAAAAGCCCTAAAAAGAAGAAAAAATTCAAACAATTGCTAAAAAATAAAATAAAAACTTTAAAAGTGAATGAAACCGAAAATAACATAAGAAATCCAAATAAGCTATAAAAATATGGATCTTATGGTTGGAGCATTTTGAAAAAAATCTAAAAAACAAAAAAAGAAGTTAGGGCATTTGACAATGAAAACTTACAAATCATTGCATAACACATCCAAATTACACATAATTTTATACTTTAATCACACGAACTTATAATATTTTTTATATTTTTATTTATTTCAAATGTTCTTAAAGTTGTACGAGTCCCGAGTCTGAGTAACTCTACCAAGCTTGAGTGGACTCCACGTAATACTTAAACACTGTTGTGATGTCAGCTAGGTTGAGTTGTCCCTTTGCTTCCGTCGTAGGCTTTCAATGGGCTTTGAGTGAGGGATGACATAACCAGTCCCTTGTTGGAATGGGATGGGTGGGTTGAATTTAAAGTAAAATAAGGAACTTCAATGTGCTTATTCAATACATTATTTACCCACAATGTGTACAATACTATGAAGTACTCCTGGAGTTTTCAATTTTCCACAATAAGTAGGGAAATTTGATGGATAAGTTGAATGGCCCCTTAGGGCTGGCAACAAAGCTGTGCCAACCCTTGCTCTAGTCCCCATTGGGTAGGTCCAGGCCTGGCCCTGACCGGGCCAAAAAGGCCACGTTCCAAACCCAGCCAAATAAAATTAAATAAAACAAAAGATAAAACAAAGAAAAAGAGCGTCGGGTTAACCATGGACTTGGGCAGAACCAGATTTGGCCCTACCTTTGGGCCATGGTTGCCAGGCCTTGGCCCAGGCCCTAGTGTTTTAGGGCTGGGTTTATCGGGCCGAGCTGGGCTACCCCTATTGCCACGCCTAAAGATGTTTTAGATTATAACTTTTAATCAAATTCAACTAGAAAATCTATGATCCCATTAAACTAATGCTTGCGTTCAAAAAGTGGAAGTGGTGCTATATGAATGGAGATCACATGAAAGTCTTTTTTGTTCTTTTGGCTAATTCAGGGGAAAGGGTCCCTGTTCATGTAGAAATCGAACCAACACCTCACGTTCTGGTGCCTCGCCACTTGACCGCCAAGTCTTGAGCCCATTCCTTATATGAAATTCTTGTAATATATTGAAATATATTCTAAAGAAGGTTACCGTCTTGTAATATGTAGAATTAATATGGACTTTGCTTGGGAATAATAGCACGTAAGTGTATTGAAAAAAATGGTGAATATTTATTTTGGACATGTAATTTATAAATTATAAAGAAAATAAGGGACAAGTACAAAAAATAAAATGACATCAAAACTGTTTGGTGAATGTGGCAAGGCCTTATGAGTGTTTGTAAAATGAAATGATATAGTGGAATAATAATTCAGTAGGAGTGTGGTCACTCGTGGACCATACTAAACAAACAATATTTGCTGATATCGAATTATGCTTAACAGTCTAGGCATTGGAAAAAATCTATGTTATCTGAGCATTGAAAATTTACCGATAAGGATTTTAATTGGTCATCCCTTGATGAAGTCAGAATATGTCCGGATGAGTAAGCGGATGGACTGTGTGACCCTTGTGTGATGATGGCCTTCAGAGACGGGGGCCTAAGCATCATCCATGTATCATCACACGACATGCATAATGATAGACCGTTTCGAGAGAGCGAACCACCTTTTAGGGTGAAGCTTATGCACGTGTGAGAGATACCAACTATGCGCCATAGGAGCTGTGGTCGCATGAGGTATATGTGACATTGACACGTCTCTAAGGGAGAACTAGAAATCCATAGACAGGGATTGTCACTGCTTGGCTCATCGGGCAGACTTTGGTGACCCACTAATGAGCTTATGTTTGGACTGTGGATCATAAAAAACACTGGGCTGGTTTGATAAAGCAAATGTGGTTCTTAGTCCACAGTTGAACGTAGATTGCCCTAGTGCTTTATTGATTCCTATAGTATCTGGATACTTTTCCCATTATATGAATTTAATTATATTTTTTTTTATGATATATGATTTTTAGAATCATTATTTGAATTTTTCTAGATCTCTGGATATTTTATTTGTCAAATTTGGATTTATAAAATCAGAGATATTGATTTTATATTAATTTGAATATTCAAATAAATTCTAAAATTGTTTTATTGACTTTTAAAAATATTTAAAATTGCATGGGGACCCATTGTGCACATGGACCCACCATGACCTAGATGGTGGGGCTCATGAGATCCTCTCATGGGTGGCACCCCCCACCCATTTAGAAGCTTTCTACTTTTTTGTGATAAGTGACTTTGGCTTGTAGGCCAAGTTGCTATGTGTTTTGGAAAGGTATTGGCTTGAGGAAGATTTCAATGAATTTTTGGAAAGCATGAGAAGGTTTGCGCATTATTTTGGTATCCACAATATTATATTTGAAATTATTTTATTTAATGTCTATTGATGAAAAAGGATTTAGGAAAGGGGGATAAAAGTTCTAACACTTTCCATAATGTTGATGACGCATCTATGAAATAGATAGCTCAAATCTCTCACCCCATAAGTCACCCAAGATCAATGGTTTATATTCAATCTCACAAAAAGAGGCAAGCCAAGGAAAATCCTAAAAGCCTTACTCCTGTTCAAAACCTAAAAAAATGGTTTGTCTCTACTCAAAATCTCTACACATTATCTCTTATACCTAATTTCCATCTTTTTCTCTCATATTCCACAAACGGGCACCCCCCACTTAGAATTTATCTCTCTCTCTTAAGAAAAATTTTTCTTTCTCATGAAAGCCGGAAAGGGGGCTCGTCCCACTCTCCCATTTTTGAGATCCCTCTCTCTCTTACATTGTGAAAGAGCCTAAGGGTTTAGGCTATGTAGTTCTTTGCTCTCCCATCTCTCAACTATAAATTTATGACTAAAGGTTTTAGGGTGAAGCAAAAAGATAATTCATCTCTCTTAAACTACGTCGTTAAGGGGATTTACCTAAGAGTTTAATATTTGTGATAAATGAGATCATAGTTCCATTAGCGATCTTGACCTAAACTTGTTTTCTCTGTTGAAATTGAAGGTTGATCGTTGATCCCGTGTCATCGGATGGTGGTGACTCGGTGTGGGGTGTAATAAGCTCGGTTAAGATAATCTCTGACACTCTTTTTATTTCTTGTCATTTTTAATTATATTGTCCTTATATTATCAAATATAATAATTGTGGATATTTTTATTGTTTAAAGAAAATTGATTTAATGACATCAAGGTTTTTAAGATTTTGGATTTGTTAGTTTTATTTTTTTTGAAGCAAGAGTTATTCTAATAAGACTACTTGTAAGTGATCTTTGCCAAAAAAAAAGAAAAAAAAAAGAAAAGGGGTGAAAAAAGAAAAATATATTCCCCAACAATATCACATTAGTCTTTCTTTAAAAAACCATAAGAAAATAACTTGGGAAAAGGATACTTTTTGGCAAACTTTCATCTTGCTTATACCTCGGGTTCACAAAACACCCAGGTGTTAAAGAGCCACATGAAGACATGGACAAGTAGCAATCGAGAAGCAATACTTAGCCATTCCCTCTCTAAAATTGTCTATCTCTCAATTTCCTTTGAGTGTCTATATATGAAAATGTGTTTGGAGAGGCTTAGGCACCTTGTCCGAGCTCGTTCTCTCTCTTAAGTTTCCTTGTAAGCTGAGTATCTTCTCATTTTTGTGAGAGTGCTCCAACGTCATGAGATAAGATCACAACACCTTGATGCTGCTCAAAGTACTTTTTCTCTCTAGATTATTTGCTAACTCTTGTTTTGCAGTAAGTATATTTTTCCTCTCCTACAATATATTCATAAAAAACATATTTCAAATGGTTTTCTCTCTCTAGAAAGGCAACAAAATTGAGGTTGCAGGTGTCTACGGATTTAATGAGTGTGTTCCATGATTTTATTCATAATTTATATCCAAAGTAGTAGTTGAAGTTTGGATAAATGTTGCATTAGCACGGAGAAAATTATAAGACATTGTTTTTAGTTTGTTGGTGTAATTTTATTAGGTCATGATGAGTACATACTTGATAGAAATTACATTGGGGTTGTTTGGATGAGGTTTACAATAATTGCAATCGTTTGTATTTCTATTACTTTGTGCATGTCAAAGGTAGTGATCTTGGAGCATCATTTTAGAATTTTAAAGAAATTTACAGTAAACTATTTGTGACTATTTTTGATAGAGAAGTAGGGGTTGTATGCCATAAAATGTTTGATGATATTTCTGATTGAATTCAAAACCCAATTTGCATGATATTGTAGCGCTACTTACTTATGAAAACAAAAAAGATTTACTGTTTTTGGGCCAACACCATAGACCTATTGAACTATCTAAATTACTATTTTAACCCTATTCTTTATTCTATTTTTCCCTTTAACCCATGTCCCAAAAAAATCCCCAAACCCATGACCCGTTGAACCCTTCTCTCTACCCCTTCTCTATCTCTCCATCTCTACCGGCCCCAATCAATGTGTCTCTTATGTCCCTATCTCTCTCTCATTTCAAACCTCTCATGACCTTTATCTCTCATTTGAAACCTCCCATGATCCTTCCTCTCTATTCGCCATCCTCTAGACATACTCTCTCTACCCCATTCTTCAAATCTCTCTCTCTCCTTTTTTATTGAGAGAGAGAGAGTTGATTGGTTGGGTAAGTAGAGATGGAGAGAGGGGAAAAGGATAATGAGAGTGAGGGGTTTCAACAGGATATGGGTTTGTAAATGTTTAATTGAGATATGGTTAAAAGTGAGAGTAGAATAAAGGATAGGGTTAAAGTGGTGATTTAGATAGTGAAAACATGAGAGAGGGGATTTAACGTTCTATTAGTAAAAGTTCCCCTGTGGGATGGAGGGGCCGGTTTGCATGGGTTTTTTATGGACCAAGTGTATATGTAGGATCAAAGTCCACCATAGGGGGTGAGCCTCATTTTCCCAAATAATTTTATTACAACGCTATCATTTTTTTTTTTTTTTTTAATGAAATCCTGTTTCATGGGGTACATTGCAATTGATGTACTTCAAAACACCTGCCATGAATAAACTGTTAGGATTTAAGAACCCTATGATACGCAGAAATAGGAATCCCAAAAGTTGGATCCAACTAGAAATGTGCACTTAATTGGCTAAAAATAAAATAAGCAAGTAAGAATTATAATACGAGAATAAGACATACAAACCATAAGAACACATATATTTATGTGGTTCATATCAAAAGGGCTACATCCACAAACATGACAAATTAAAATCTACTATACTAATAAAATTTACATTACATATTTTGGGATATCAAGTTACCTCTTTAACCCTCGACAAAACCTAGTTGAGAAAATCTTTTTAGACTCAATCTCTCAATCAGCATCACTCGTCGATCTCCCACCTCTATTCTACAATTAAACCACTATCCAGAAAGTGAACCATGAGAGTAATCGAGATTTTCTCTCACTAAAAGGGGAAAACCACCTAAAATCTCTACGGGAACCATTTCTTTATAAAAAACCAACCTCTCTATCTATAAGAGATACCATTGTAGCGTTTTTCTACATAAGAAGGTTTCTTCTCTCTAAGGGTATACCTTGCCTCTCATGCACTAGAGGACCCTGCCTCTTTCTCTTTAGGAACCCACACTAAATTGAAAACTTGCTATAGATTTTACAAA